>NW_026862985.1:0-22098 GCF_026571515.1 Ruditapes philippinarum
AAAATTTAAAACCCCCTTTCTTGATACAAAAATAAAATGGGGATATTTAAAAATAAAAAATAAAAAGGGCCGACACCCTTGTCCCCTTTTGGGAATTTTTGTGATACGTGTAGTGAAAACGCAGGGCACTTTTTTAAAATTTTTACCGTAGTGGGGCCCCTTTACAAAATCTCTAATACATTTTTATAAACAACGTTTTTAATTGGGTTGGGAGGAATGCCGGGGCAAAAATCCCTTAAAAATTTGTACAAAAAAAACTGTTTAAATCGTAATTTAAGGGGTTTTTTCGTTACTTTTTTAAGATTAAAAAAAATAGTAAATAAATTTTTCACTTTTTTAATAAAGGGACAAATGTTTAAAAACCTTTTGGGTTTTTCCTAAATAGGAAAAAATAAAAAAATTACTTTTAAATTTTTTGGTAATAAACCCTTATTACAATACTATTTTCAGGGAAATAAACCTAAAAGAAATTTGTAATTTTAAAATTTTTAAGTTAAATTTTTTTGCTTAATTTGGAGAAATTAAAAACATTTTTAGAGTTTTAGAAAAAAAATCGATTGGGGGGAATTTTTAAAGACCACCCCTTTTTAAAAAAATTTTTTTTTTATAATTTTTTTGTTTTTTATACATAGGGTTTAAGTTCGGTTTTCAAAAAAAAGGTTTGTTGGGGCCCCTTTTTCGTGTAAATGCGTGGGGGTTTTAGCGGAACGTGCTTTCCTGAAAAGCTTTTCCCAAACGTGCCCTCGTTTTCAAAACGTTAAACGTTTCCCTTTTCCCCTAAACGTTTTTCGTTATGTGCGTCGAAAGGGGTGGGGTTTATTTAGCGGCGTCGCCCTTCGTCTAAGCGCTTAATCCGGATGCGTCTGGTTTTTATCAAAAGAAAATACCTTAAAAAATATATTTTGTTTCATTTTTGTTTTTTAAACCAAATTTAAAGATGTTAATTTTTCCCTGTCAAAGAAAGAAAATTAATTTAAAAAATTTAGGTTTTGTTTACATTAAAGTTTTAAAATTTGGGGACCCGCGGGAATACTGGGGCAGATTTTTTAAATCTTAGCACCGAATATTTAAATTTGTTTTAATTCCCAGTTTTTTTTTACGCATTTTAATAACATTAGTTAATAATTAATTTTCAACATTTTTTTTTAAATTCCGCAAACAGGGTTTTTTAAACGGGAAACCCAAAATATATTTAAAATGAATTCTCAGACATTAAAAATGGAACGAAAAGCAACCCCCCCCCCCTTTTCAAAGTTCAACCTTGGAACCTTTTTTTCATCAAAAAACTGTCCGAACCCGCCATCCGAATCCCCAAATTTTTGGGGATAAATTTTTAAAAACGGGGTTTCCCCCCTATTTTTTTGAAAATTTTAAAAAAATGTAAAGCCTGGCAAAAAACCGAAACCCCCGACACCGGGAAACCTTCCCGGCCTCTTTAGTTCCCCAGCTATTGGGGGCCCCTTACCCCGTTTACCTTTTTAAAAAATACAAAAACGTTATAAACCTATGGTAAAAATTTTTTCGAATTTTTCCCCGGGTTACTTGCTTGTGATTTTAAATTTTTAAAACCCGGCTATACAAAGTTTTATTCAGCACGGGAAAAAAAAGTTTCATCCTGGGCATGGACCCCGAACCCTGACCCCCTAAAAAACCCAAACCCCGGCTGGTCCGAAAATTTGTTTAAATTTATTAAATTTTTACATTAAGGAAAATTTTCTAAATTTTACCCTTGAATTTTTTCTATATTTTTTGCAAATAAAAGCTAGAATTTTTTTGATAAAATTTTTGGGGCCAAAATATTTCCAGTGGTAAAAATTTTTTCTACAACAAGACAGGGAAGCCAACCCTTTTCAAAACCCCCCCCCATCTGGGCAACTCATTATCCAAAGCATAACTTTTTTATTGGGCCCGGGCTTTAAAGCCCTTTAGTTTTTTAAAGATCGTCTGCAGCATAAATTATGTTGGTTTTATTACTTTTGTGTATTTTAAAAAAATTTAAAGGGTTTTTTAAAATTTAATTTTTATTTTAAATTAAGGGGATTTCATGAATTTTAACCCCGTCCCAAACAAAACCCAAAAAGAAACCAAAAATAAGAAATTTTTCCTATCTGTAAATAAAAAAGTTAAAAATATTATTTTAAACAAACTAATAAAAATTGTCCAAACCCCTTTTTTCCCCCCATCCGGGTTTAAATGTTTTTCTGTTAAAAGTTAAATGAGCCGCGGCAAGACAAAACCAACATAGTGAAAGGGGGGCCCCCAGGATTCCCGACCAAAACCTTTCAATCCGCCCCATCTGATCAGGAAAACCATGCTGTCATTAAAACCCCTTTAACCCAATTTAAAGAAACTGTTTGCCCAAAAAGATGCCCCTGGCTGGGGGCCCGGATAAGCTGGGGCGGGGAAATTTTAGTTGAATTTTAAACGTGACCCTCAAAATAATAATCTTTTTAGGGGGCTAAAAATAACCCCCCTTTTTTTTAAAAAAAAAAAAATAGTTTTCCCTTTTTTTTTTTTTTTTTCTGTTAAATTTTCCCCCAAAAACCCCTTTAAAGATTTTCTCCCCTAACCATTACTTTAAAAACTACCCCCCCTTTAAATACCCGAAATGAGCCTGTGTCCCCTTTTCTAACCCTTTAAAAATATAAAAAACCTATCCTTTTAAATTTATTTAACTTTAAATTTTTCAGCTAGGGATTTCTGTTTGGTTTTCCCAAATCCCAACCACAAATTTTTAAATCCCCCCCAAAATAAAAAACCCCCAAAAATGATTTAAAATTTTTAATATATGATTTCTTAAAAAACACCTATGGGTTTTTTTTTAAATTTTCCCAAAAAAAACCCCTTTTTATCCTTTTAAACTTTTTTACCGTGCAAAATTTAATTGAAATTTTAAATTTTAATTTTTCCCTACAAAAATAATTTGCTTTATAAGGGAAGGGTCATTTCCAAATTTAAAAAAAGCTTAAAAAAAACTAATTAAAAATTTAATTTTTTGGGGTAATCAACCCAAAAACTTTTTTTAAATTTAAAAGCTTTAAATTAAAAAACTTTTAAAAAAAAGGGTTTTAATAATTTCCAAAAAGTTTTAAAAGTTATAAGGGAAAAATTTCCCGTGGCCCCAACTTTAAAAAAAAGCAGTGCCAAAAAAATGGGTAATACACTGGGTTTTTTCCCTTTAAAATTTAAACCCCTTAGGGAATACAGAATTTTTATAAACATAAATTTTTTATATTTTTTTTAAAAAAATATTTTTGACAAATAAAAGGGATCCCAAAAAATTTTATTCAAAATAGAGAATTAGGCAAACCCAAAATACCCAAAAAGTCCTGAAAATGCACTAAATACACAAAAATTTAAAAGTTTTTCCTTTTTTAAAAGAGCCTTTGGGGAAATTAAAAAAAGTATAAGAAAACATTAACTATCAATTAATTAAAAAAACGTATCTAAATTCTTAAAATAAAGGAAAATTCACCAAATTAAATTTCAAAATTAAGAGAATTTAAATTTCCCCGGGTAACTTACGCTTTAAAATAGAACACTAACCCTACAAAATGGGATTTTCCTTAATTTTAAAGCCCAGAAAAAGAAAAAGGGAAATTTTAAAATTTCAACCCTAAAAATTTTAAAATTAAATTTAAAAAAACATATCTAAATTTTTTAAAGTAAAAAAATCTAAAAAATACATTTTAAAATTAAAAAATTTTGGCTTATTTCCCAAATGTATAAATGTCCCAAACTTAACACAATCCCCTTTTTAAAAAAAAAAGTAAAATTATCTATTTTAACCTCATGGTAAAAGAATCAAAATTTGTTTAAACCATATTTAATATTAAATAATAACCCCATCTAATTGACTTTTATAAAAAAAAATCCCAAAAAAAAAACATTTTAAAATTTAAAAAATAAGCTAATTTCTATTAAGCCTTTTAAAACTTTTCCAACTAATCTTGAAAATTTGGGAAGTTTTTTTATTTTAAAACCTTTTGGGCAATAAAGCCAAAAAATGTTAACACAATCATATAATTAAATTTCTAAAAAAAAAAAACCCCATTAATTTTATTACAATGAAGAAAAATAGGTAAATTTTTTTATGGCCCATTTTTAATTAAGCAAAATACATTAATCTTTTAAAAAGGGGGGAATTTTTCCTTTTATAAACCCCCCCCAGGAAAAAAACTAAAATTATAAGGCAACATATTACTTAAAATTTTTTGATAACAAATTAAAATTTTTTGTTGATAAAATTGGAAAAAAAACCCCCAAAAAAAAAAAAAAGGGAAAGGGAAAGTCCCTTTTTAAAGAGACACGAGGGGTTCAGACCCCTAACAAAGGAATGTCCCTTCCCTCAGGGGGCCATACGGATGGTTTAAAAGGAAATTCAAAAAAGGGTAATTAAAACTGATTTTTTTCCTAGCAGCCAAGAATGTTCCCAATTTATGGGGGGATAAAACAAGCGGAAAGATACTTTGCCGGTATCAGCTTTTGACAAATGCAAGGGTCCGGGCCCAATCCAGTCAGGCCCCTATTTAAAATGGGGGTCCTTTTTAAACAATTTGTAAAACCTAAATGACGTCATTCAATTAAATTTCGCAAAGTTCAATACCATATTTTCGGAGTGGGGAAATTTGGGGACCCGGTTTTGTAAACCAAATTTTAATTCAACCCCCAGTGGGTTTTTCAACTCCCTAAATATGGCATTTAAAGGCCGTGCCATATTTGACGTGACTTCAAACTTGAATCAATTTTGCGTTATACAAACATAGTGTAACCCCAAAAAAAAAAAGCCCAAATGTTTTGGGTTAAAATAAGGGGCGCAAAAAAAAATGATCTGATTTTACTTTTAAAAAGGTCCTTTTTAAATTTTTTTATTTAAAAGAATTATTTTATTTTTTTGTGTAAATTTTATTTCTTTTAAATTTTTTGCACTCATTGAATAAAGTAAATATATTGCTCACCCAGCTAGAGGTCGCATTAAAATTATTTTATTCAAACTCGTGCAATAAATTCAGCATTGAACTTACACTCATTCAATATCCTCTTAAGCGCCACGTCAAGTAAATTTTCAATTTTTAAGTGATATGAAAAATAATTTCTGATGCGCTCTCCTTTGTAAATCCAATAACTTTACATCACAAACCGGTTTCCTTATTTTCCTCATTTTTTTTACTCTCGACTGCTGTTTCAGACCTAAAATAAAAATTGCGTTATTGATATTTATATATACTCATATATTGTATTGCCCTAGAAATTTTACCTTTTTGTTTGATTTCACTGGATTTCAATAGACTGTTTATTTCTACTTTCACTTTTCGTTTTGAGAAAGATTTTACTGGCGACAAGAACAAGATAAATCATGCCGGGGTGTCCTAATAAAACATTACAGGTCATCAACTTTAAATCTACGTATTGTGCCAGCAATTTAATTCATTCCTGAAACCGGAACTTTTCCCCTTTAAATTTACCATTTTTCCCCTTAAGGGTTTTCCCGGGGGAACCTGTTTTTAAAACTTTTTTGGACTTCTGTCAAAAAAGTTTTTTCCTTTATTTTACACTCAAGAAAAATATTTGATTTTATGATGCCCGCCTCACCCTTAAATAAAAATATTCCTATAAACCCCGAATTTTAAATTTTTACCGTAAAATTATAAAAAATTTTTAAAATACAATGTAATTTAAAAGTCGGGCCAAGTTTGACTATTTTAGAGATTACGTAAACGAAACCCAAAGGGAAATTTTTTATTGATTTCGCATTAAAAAAGGAAAAACCCTTTTTCCTTTTCATGTTACCCTTTCGATATTAACGCCAACGAAAAACTTTAAATTTTTTTAAAAAAAAATTTGTTGAGGGTGTGAAAAAAAATTAAAATTTTGGTGCTAGGTTGAGAAACAAAATTCCCCTTTTTACATAAACTCGTTTAAAAAAAATTCTAGCAATGTACCTTTATGATCAAATTTATAAAAAAAAAATTTTTTCGCTAAATCGATCAACATGTAAAACTCTAAAGGTTTTAAAAATGAAAAAATTTAAAGTTTTAAAAATTTTAAAAAAGTTTCCTTTTTTCGTCGTTTTACGTGGTTTAACGGGTTTTGGGGTTTTCGTTTTGCGTATAATTTTGTTTTTCGTGCGTCTTTCCTATTTGTTTTGTTTTGCCCTGCGTATAACGTCGTTTTGTAAAAGCGGTAACGTGCGTTTTGTATAAACGTGTAAGTCGTTTTTCTTAAAAATGGGCACGTTTTAACCCCATGTACCAAGAAAAAACAACGAAAAGCAAAAGTCAAATTTTTTTTAAACAAATTAAGATTTTTCAAACCGACGGGAGGGTAACCCTTAAAACGTTAGAAAATTTTTGACCCTTTCACCCCCAAAAAATGCAAAACGAGGGAAAAAAAGGGAAATGAAAAAGGCCCCAAACCCATACACGCAAACAAAAGGGCCCCTTCCTTTTTAAAACCGGGACAAAATTGTTTAAACCCCCCTTTAAAGGGTAAAAAACTTTATAATTTTTTCCCTTTTCCTTATGGGATTGATAAGGGGCAATTTAACACGTTTTAAAATCGGTTTATATACAACAAAAGTCATGCAAACCAAGCGGGTATCAGTATACGTCCTTTTCAGCCCGCTTTGAAATTTTAAAAAGATCATATTTGATTTTTTGGACAATTTTGAGTTTTAAGTGTTTTCTACTTTTCATTTTATGTAAATGACGGAATTTTTTTAATTTTGCAAAACACGAACGTTTCTAAAACGTTTTATATGCATTAAATATTGGAGACATATTTCACACTTTGTTTTCAAGTATTAACGGTTACCCTGGGGGCATTTTTGCCAAAGAACGCATTTAATTTCTATATTCGACTTACTCTACTTGTAGTAGAAAAGGTAATGTGATGGGCTGCAAGAAAAAAATAAATACAACTTAAGCAGCCGAAAATTCTGACATTGGTAAGACTGTACATATTTGCAAGCCTTATCTTACCTGATGAATCTGTAAAATTCACTTTACAAGCTTCCATCTATCAGTCTGTAATATCAAGGAAGAAATTTCAAAATTTAGTCAGCTATAAGTACAGAGACGGTGCAGACTGCCATACACGTATCTCTATACTGGTAAAATTCTTTCGGTTCCAGCAGTGTAAAGGTGCAGTGTTGTTAACAGAAGTCATATATACACACATTGCTTTTGATCTAAGCTCATTCAACGTTTAAATTAATTTTATTATATAATTTTCAATCTGCCTCCATGTCCATGAAACTGTAGCACACGCCTTTAAATTTTCATTTGTTATATTTTCTCCAGATAAATAAGTTATGAGTGTGATATGTGCGCCGAAATAAAAAACTTTTTAATGACACACTTAGTCATTAAACCAATTCAATTCTATTTCACACTACCTGAAAATATAACGACTAACCCAACGTCTACAAATTCAACAGTGACTGACATAATATATATTACCCATATACATAGTAGCGAATCTTGTTTTGTCTTGTAAATGCGTGTCAATAAAAACTTTTTTTATGCACCTATCATAATAACATTTGCTACTGTCATTAGAATAAATAATCACCAAAGATAGTTTAAAGCCTCAGTTGTGTATAAAGGTACAATTCGAATAAAAAAATAATTAAACGGTATGCTTGATGTTAGAAAGTTTTACAGCATTTTCTATATATATATATATATATTATATATATATATATATATATCAATATTTCTGAAATCTTTAGGAAGCAGTATATGTATTTAATAAATGCCTCGTGGAAGCTCTAGTACTTCCGTCCAAATCCGTGCACATTGATGACTTTCCTAGCGTTTACCGTGAGCTTCTTGACATTGATCAAAACACAGGAAAAACTAAGCTCCTTCTACAATATGAGGTAGTCTTTAAATAAACCTTGTAGTTTTGTGTGTTTTATTGTGAATTATTTTTAAAAAATGAGTATTTATTTCTACCTGTCTTAGAAATAATTTACCTCGTCAGATATCCCTGTACAATAATTGGTAGTCACTTTTAGCGTTTAATTTTATGACAGTTTTTCACACAAAAAAACTCATTTTCATAAATTATGATAAAATTTGAAAACTACTGTTGTTGGTTTTGACGCAAATAGACGTATTGCCCTTCTCCTAAATATTTCAACTGAGTTCTTGAAATGTAAGCATTTTAATTGTTACTTAAATGAGTTTTTCCCCAGTTTTTTATGGGTTACTTTCGTATATGATAATAAATGTGTAAAAATGTTTATTTCAGTCGTTGCTAGGTGAAACAGACAGCGGAAGCGGAAGTAGATCTGATGAATTTGAGGACAAGTACTCCTCGGCTAAAGACGCAGTAAATAGGAACAAAAATAGATACAGCAATATTCTTGCGTGTAAATAAATCATTTCATCGTTCATAGATATCGTATTAGAACAAAATGTAGTAAAATAACTGTCTGATAAGTTTAATTTTTAAATCCAGAATCGCTAATGAATTTAATTGAATAAATTGACCAGATTCTTGACATGACGATTTTTTTTATAAGATATTATTTTATTAATGATAAAGTTTATCGTGATCCATCAGTAAAGCAACGGCACAATATTGCTATCTAAATCACATTTCTTTTTACATCAAGACGGCATAAATTTTTGGAACCTACAATATTGATAAATCTTAATTTGAGCCTCATATTTATGATTAAAAACCATAAAAAATTGTGATACTGGATCTTTAACTGACTACATGGCGGTACCATCAAAAAAAAATAATAAATTGGGCCTCAAAATGTGCAATCCTTTTCTTAGTGAGTTGAACTCTGCCAATAAATATACATGTATATTATCTTTGTAAAGAAATCTATAAATTTCATAATCTACATAATATCATGTTTAACTTCTTCTTGACAGGCATAAAGTGGCAAACTTCTCTATCGCATGACAGATGCAATTTGGTAAAAAATTACCTGACAATTACATATGAAGTATGTACTAGTATTGTTTAAAGCAAAATTTAAATGTTTTATGTCTTAGGACAGAAACAAAAACGCAAAAAATTGTAAGCATTGAAATAAATTTTTGTCCATTGCAAATCATCTGTCTTGGCATATTTCTCATGAAACAATTTCATGGTCGTTTATATCACTATGCTTTCACGTTCAGCAAGTGCTATCTAGCTAGCTTACGGAACGTCAGTCGTTCTACTCAGGTGCCCGTTCGTGCCTGAAATAATGCACGGAAGGGCACCTGAGGTCTTCCTCCACCATTTATGCTGGAACGTCGCCATATGACCTATAATGTGTAGGTGTGACGTAAAACATAATCAACAAACAAACAAACGTTAAGCAGATAAAAAAGGTTCAGTGTGCATAATCCCGGCGATGTAAAGAATGTAATCTGTGTCTGACTATATATTTTAAGGAAACAATAAATAAAAACTTACCCTTCACGTTAGATACGTTTTATTTTTACTACCTTCAGGATATTTGATTCCAGCACATTGTAGTTTGAAGATTGGACACTTCTTAAGCCGGTTATCTAGTGCGTTGGAGTTTGTGTTCCTTAGCATCATCACTTATAAAAAAAGATGCAAGAAAAGTGGGGTTGCAATTTTCATATATGTGTAATGTTTAAATTGCTCCGGAAGCATCACTATTGTTCATGAAACTAAATTCGCAATATTTTGAATTAATTTTAACCAAGAATATGTAAGGCTACAATTAACAAGATAATCATATACATGTCAAAATATACTCAGCGAACCTTTTTGTATAGATGTTGACGTATTAATTGTTTACGTAGAAAAATGCGCTAAATTGTTTGCAGTAAAGACACAATTAATCGCCTAAAACTTCATTAACATATCATTTTATGGTTTGATCATTTAAGAATTATTAAAGATATTATCACAATACATGCAATTAAAATATTATTTGTATACGAACTAAGCGAGACTAACATGAAAGAAACTTGGAACAATAATTCAAAGAGTGTATTCAGGAGGTGTGTAATGGAGCAATGTCATGCTTTTATGTGTTCAATGTAACACGTGTTTTCTTTGCCATTATTTAAACCAGAACTATTAAGCGTCATATAATGATTGAAATGTGTTAATATTAATGGAACAGAAATCATATATCTCCTACAAATTAATTGGAAATGTGATATTCGTTTCAATCTACAAATAAAATTATTGTCAATGACATAAAGAATGACGCCGCGCTGAAATATAAGGTATAATATTCATAGTACCAGACAATTCTCATAATTAATCAATATTTCTGCGTGAATTAGGATTAATTGTGTTTTGAAGATTTAATCAATGCATTTTAGCTAATTTACTATCTAGCGGATCTCTCATGACAATATGTGTACATTTTTTCTAAAGAGGGCAGACTGTAAAACTTATTTTAAAGTATAGACACAAAGATCAACAAAGGAAAGCGTCGCTAGCCAAAAAGTCGAGGCCGAAAAGGACGAAACGGGCACAAGGACGGTGAAATGATAGGGACACCCAAGTAGGGATGTAAAGGCAAGCAATATCTATATTTCTAAACAAAAGATTTATCTATTAGTAAGTACAAATATTAATAAGTTTTTGTTTGTGTTTTTTGAGCGATAAATACATTGTATATACCTAAGATGATACTGCATCGCAAAGATTTTTTTGTTCGTTTTGCGTGGACAATCGTTTTTTGATTACTTACTGGAACACAATTATAGTGAAAAACACTGACCAGGAATGGTTTTGTTGTTTTTCAACGTTTAAAAATTAAACACATAAACAAGAAGTTGATTTTTCTACAAATCGGACGAACCGAAAACACAGCGCTGCAAGAACACTTCTCTTATGTACGAATAAGATACTCTGAGTTTGTAAACATCCAAAGAAACGTAGTACGATAACTTTAACTACTTCAGGCGCCATCAATGATAGTCGGCGGGATATATCAAATGCTCCAATTGTTATGAAGTATTAGATTTACTTGGATGTTATTAATAATATAATTTTACACAGTGAGTTGGTTATCGGCAGCTATCTATTTCTTTCGTCACTTGAATGATATTCGTTTCCCGCATTTATCTCACAAGCGTTACACCGAAAAAAATAAAAATGTCCTTTCAGGCGAATATTGCAATAATTGTGTTCACACTTAATTTTACTGCCATAAAATACATGCAAGAACATAAAGCTTTAAAACCATTCAGAAGAAAGATAAATATTTATTTTAGCCGTAATGTTTCCTAACATTATTATATAAATGAATGCTTGAGTTCAATAACTTACTTGAACGATTATCATGGTAAATTAATTCACATCATTCGTTAAAAGGACCAATATTTCGTCTGTATGATCCATTTCTTATGTTTGTTTTGAAAGTGTTAATTTTATATTCTCCAAAAGTTACAAAATTTTAAAATATACTGTATACATTGTATAATTATGTAAACTCTGGAAAATATAATGATTTATTTCATTTTTACTACGTCTTGTGCTAAATATTTGAAGCATTTCTGTCATCTAAGACTTCACCTGCTGTTTCGGTCTTTGTTTAAGCTGTGTATTGCTGGCAACTTATATTATTGGTAAAGAGGTAATTTACATTAGAGATATTCTACAGAAACAGATTATTCTGTCCGTTTTAATCTAAATGCTTTTATATTATGACAATGACTTAGTTAAATCTTCTCTACGCATCATGTTTCTTATTCACGTATGATTAGATTATACAGAATGCATTTTATTTACCTTTGCATATGAATTTTACACAGTCATGTCTTTTCATCATAGAAGGATGCAATTATTTTGTGACACGCTTCAATACTTCCAATCAAAAAAGGAAAACGAGTAATGTAATATCCTAATGAACATAAAAAAATATTTTCTGTTTGGGTTATTTTCCTTAACAGAAAAAAGTGCCCTGTGTGTCACGATTATTAAACAGTCTGTAGTTGCTTTTATTGTATTAATTACCAAAAAGGAAAAAACTTTCTGCTGCAAGAAGTAAACGTGAACTGATGCGTTTTCCTAATGTATGTGTACACTTGTAGAATATCTTTCTGTTGAAGTGCTTATAAGATCATGAAAATCAGGCAATATTAAATTTGTTGACCTGTTTATTGCAAGGAGAATATTTAAAATATTATAATTGACCCGGTATATGCTTATAAAATATATATGTGTTCGCACATACACATAATTACTTTTATTGTAAGTGGTATATGATTTGAGATATATAAGCTTTTTACAAATTAACCATAACATGCAACTCCGTATTGCGAGATATTCTTTTTTTTCAGAGCGATATATTTTCTTAAACGAATGTCGTTGCATTTTATTGAGATCTATATTGTTACATTCAATATCAATCATACACAATAAATATGAAATGTCTGCTCCCAGAAATAAATGAAATGGGAAACACCATGTGCCTTTTAACCTTTTAAAGCTTTCTTAAAACACACAAAGGCGCCGAAACAAGGCCATCAACATTCCATAAACTCTGAATAGCTTGAAGAGATGTTAAAACCACAGCCAAATAAAACATGTGAATTGTGTTTTTAGTTTGTTTGTACTTAAAAGCGTCAATCCAAATGTTCTTTTCTCCTAACACTGCCAATTTGCAGTCGCACCGTACTGTGTATAAAAGACAAAAAAAAAACATTCAACCATTGAATGATTGTATTTAGTTTTATTCTTTATTCGTAAAAACATTAGGATATACCAGATACCATATCAAGAACATCTTTATTTTAAGGATGGCGATGCACTGATATCATTTTCAGAAAATGTTTTCCAATATTCTGCATACGAAAAGTTTATCCAAAATATCAAAACGTATATATGATGCCCTTGCGAATACTGCTACAGTGATATTTTCTAATTCGGTTTAATATCACAAGAGTTTTATTGAGAATTTATGTCGTCCATCAAACACGAGACAGTTTATTGCGTGAAATTGAATATATATTGCAATACTTAGTATTATTTATATTCTTATTTATATATGTCCTAATGTTTCAGTGTATTGAAAAAATATGTCTTTTGTGTTTGTATTCAAAATAGTATAGTTACTTATTTCTACAAATGTAATATTTGTGGTTGAATGGACAAAAAACGGTAATATCTGTAACCTTGACGACCTTGAAAATTTATTATAATATTAATACAATACAAAACAACGTCAAGGTTACATTTGTAACAACATTACCGTAATCAAGTAAATAAATACATATGTGGGTATCAAATAGAAAACAGTTAAATGTTTTAGTAAAGTATGATAGATAATGAAACGATCTAACTGTCTAATTTCTATAGGAGATAAAGTGAAGCACGTGGAAAGCGTGTGAAACTTATTAACGTCATTTATTACTGTTACTAAGGAATGTCATTGACTGTCTGAGTGAAATACTATTTCAAAAAGTAAAACTAACGTGTAAATTTGTTTATTATGTACGCTATAAATATGCTTAGATTTTTTAGGATTTCGCTGTTTCTACTGTTAAGAAGTTTTTGGTATTTAATGATATTTGGATAACTGTAAAAATAATTTGAAATAAGCTGCTTTCCTTTTTCGGTGAAATAATTACAAACCATCAAATAATGGAATTCATCACCTAAGTCATTTTGGCATAGTGGGCACTTTATTTTTACATATGGGATATAAGATCAACGGCCAGTTTCAACAGCGAATTTATGAGTTACTGTCCTAAACTTGAGAATAGGTATGTATAAGTGTTTTGGCAATGATGTCAAATAGTCTTTACGCTCTAACTGATATTTAAACAAGCCATAGAGTTTGCCTTTATTTGATAGTTGCATAAATAAATTGATTACTCAGTGTTTGTTTAATTGACAAATGAATGTTACATAAGTTCGAAGAATTTTGATTTAAAATATTTTACTGAATCCGGTTAGATCAAAGGTAGTTTTATCACAATCAAGCCATTTGAATGTATAATCACTATCTAACATAATTTTGTAGATAAAATTTGAGTATTTATATTGATTACCGTACGCTAAATTTTTCCAAAATTTAATAACCTGTGTTTTGATAACAATTTCAAGCGGCTATCTACCTAATTCGCCATAGAGCATGTACGCAGGAGTACTTTTTCTGCAATTTGTTTTTTTACGCAAAAAATCATTATGTACTTTTTCGATGTCTTGAGTATTTTCTATTCCCCATAATTAGCATGAAAATAAAGAATTGGAACAATGGTGTAATCAAATAGTTTGAGTAGTGAATCAAGTGATAAACACAAATTATTTATTCGTTTGTACCAAAGGTGCATTGCTTTTCTAGCTTATGTAATTAAATGAGCTCTTAAAATTCCCATTAGGACTAAACATGACGCCTAAGTATTTATAACTTACGATAATTTGCAGAGCATTTCCATTAAGCGTTAATGACATATTGCGTACCCCTCGCGTATTTGTACCAAAGATAATAACCTTGGTTTTGCTAATATTTATTTTTAACTCCAATCTTTGACAATAATCGTTAAAATCATTTAAACATTTTTTGAATTAATGCGGGATTTTTGAATTAAGAACCGTGTCATCTGCAAAAAGTAACACTAATATACTTAAAAAAACTATCAATATTGTCAATTTTGCATTCTAAAGAAATTCCGCTATATGCATCTATATTCATTAAGAAGAAATTCAAGGTTGACGTAGCTATATAATATTGTTTTGATCAAGGAAAAAACTCTAGAATTACTTTGGAACGCCAAAAACGGCAAAATTAAAAATGTTACAGGCTTTGACTGAGACACCTTATTTTAAAACAACTGAACATATCCTTCATTATTTTGGCATTTATTGGCATACAGCTAGTTTGTTTGCTTTTAACATTTCTGTACCGTCAAATTTGATTAAATGTTTATAAGTATATATTCGTTGATCATTAAACTAAACTTAGAACACTCCCATTCCTTCCTTAAATGGCTTCCATTACGTTTCAGACATAGTCATTTAGATAAAAGAAAGCGCCAAAAGGGCTTTACGAAATCCTGTCAATTATATTTTATACAAAAAAACTGATTATACGGTTGCAAATGTATTTTCCGTGTTCAACTAACATTGATTTCTCGAGCAACTTATATATTTGCAAAATAAATAGGAGTTGTGTAGTAAATATTTTCCTTTAACAATACTTTTCTGATAACATTTAAAAACAAAATTGAAATATATCCATCAAGCTTTTCGTATCAAATCTAATGTTATAACAACAATAATAACAACAACAACAACAAATGAAAGACACAACCTAACCCTCTACAGTAACCAAACACACAACACAGTGACCTCTCGGACCATTACTGTTTCTGTCATGAATTTATTTATTTTACACATAGATGTACATATTTGAACAGACGTCGTCAGGTTTTTATGTTATTTTGATGAAATACGTATAGGCAACAAAACACATTCTGATTAAACCAACATGTCATTTTGATAAATCAGTGGAAGAAAAGATTTCATGAATTTACCATATCACCTTACAGTTAAATATCCATAGTGACAAATGAATAACACTTGTTTGCAAAAAAAATGTCATTTGCAAGAGTGTAAGATGAAAGAAAAATCTGAATATTTGAAGACTAAAAATTATTTCTATCACAGAGAAAGCAGACGACATTTGTTGAATGCAGAGTTTCTTGTTAGCATCAAAAGTGCATTGTTTGGGCTGTTTTTATTTTTGATTGCTTGATTGATACTTTTGACATGTTCTGCGTGTTTTAAACACATGCATCAATAAAGAATCTCTCAGTTCTGTTATTTCAAGGATAACCCAAAGACAGAACTGGAAAATATTTCAGTAATATAAATGATAACTAGTGTTTCGGTGCTGCAAGTAGTCAACATATTAATATTTAAACATTGTGGCATTCATTTTAATGATAAATTAACCGTTCAAATATATTTTTAACAGAGCAAATTGATATGTTCTTTCAAACCTCAACCTGTGTATTCAAGTTATCTTTCTACTGGTGAAAAGAATAATCTCATTTATATTGTCATTGAAATTTGTTAAGACCTATTTCAATCTACATTATAAACACAAATTAAAAAAGGACTCAACTGGTCCAGTGGTAACGGTCGTTTACTTCAAACCACTTCTCACCACTGTAGGTTTTTAGCCGCGCAATGGGCTTATTCTGTACACGCATGTGGGTTTCCGTGGATTTTACTAGATCGATTCCCAATCGGCGCTTCTGCAACTAATGGAATGCGTCAAAATTCAATGAAAATCCATTACAGCTATCACGGAAACGAACTCACACTTAAATCAATTGAAACTACTTTAACTAACTTGAAATGAGTGAGATGTTAAGATAATAACGGGTAACAGAATATTATGTAAATGCAACAAGTAAGCTATCATTATCTCCACATGGTAAGAGAACATTGCCAAACATGACTCATTTATTTAATGCTTTTCAGTGGATTACTGATTTATCCGTGAAAATTAATTTTGATAATTTCACAGTGAAAATTATCAAAATATAATTTCACACTTTTCAATGACGAAACTACTTTTTAAGATTTTCCCCATGTGGTACCTCATTTTTTTTTGCTGACAATTTTGACAATGTCAGGCTGTTTAGAGAAAAGCAAAGCTGATATTGATAAATACTTAAATGTCAAAAGTAATAAAAAGCAAATAACTTACTTATTCATCCAAATTACCAATCACCAAATATCGTCTACAGTCTGAAAAATACATTCCTTCCACATGCAAAGCTGCTCTTGATGACATTTGGGCATATTTAAGTATCCTACGAGCAATAACTGCCGTATGCTTTATGAAAACTTGAAAAGCAATGACAGCCATCAGCCCAAAGAATAAGTAAACAACCCAGCGTTCGTAAGGTAGTCTTTCAACAATTCCAAGTTTCCAATTTCATAGCCAATTTTTGAATGTTTACACATCTGTCAACACGTTTATGTTGTCTGTTACAATCCTCAAATAAGTTTTCTTTCTTTTAAAAAGGTGTATGACTAACAAATCCAAATGATATCCCTCTGAATCAAACACAATAATTATTTTCCTCCCGTGAAATGCACAACTTTTAAAAATGGCGGCCGCTTACATTTAACAGAGCCAGGTCTAATATAAATTCGCAGTAAGTAACAGAAATGTGGATGAATGGTTGGACTTTTTCTTCTACTAGAATTGTTTGTTTTTACTATAATAACAAGCGATCATTCATATTTTTTTAATAAAATGAATAATATCACCGCCATTTAACGTTGATTATCGAACTTATTTTTCAGCCCAAGACTTTTTGTATTTTATGAGAAAGTCGACTAATACATGTATATAATAGAGGCTACCAGTGTGGAAAGCAGATTTTAATATTAAAGTTAATATCAAAGAAAAATTTGGTTTTAACTTGTTTTAAGCATAAAAATAAAATTTGTTTGTTTGTTGTATAAGATGTAATTTATTTCATCTCGTGAATTTTAAAAACAGTATTCTCATATGTAGCTACGCTACTCGTGAGAAAACTATTTTTAAAGCTAACTCGATGAAATAAAATTTCATCTTACACACAAACAAACAAATATCCTCTATTTATGTTTGGATAATTATAAAAGTTTGGGCCATTATTATATGCTATTGTGATGTTTGGAAATATCAATTTCAATTCAGTTACTAATATTTTTTAAAAAGGGCACTAATTCAAATATTTTTTTTTTCATGTCGCTATTTTGTCCATTGAGAAAGTTAACCTTAAATAACGCTTTTCTTTAAATATTTGCACAGTGGAATTAAAACTTAACTAAAGAAAAACACTTATTGTAAACGGACAATCGATAAGTAAAAGCATCTATGTGGACATCATACCTTGGTATATGTATGTCGTAACTTAAAGTCGATAATCTATGATAGTACGATATTGCGTTTCGAACATTGATTGTTTCATAGTATAAGAAAGAATATTTTGTGTGCCCGTCTTTTGTTCCTTAATATATATCAGTATACATTTACATTCAAATATTCTATTTGGTTGCAATTCTTCTGAGACTGCGTTTTATTGGACAGTAAAAATGCCACTGTAAAGAAAATATATTATTTATGCTACGAAAGCATGTTTTAGTGTTTTTATTACAAAAACGTTTGTTAATGCTGGAATACTTGACATTCAAAATCATTTCTTTCATATATTTTAAGCCATAAATTTGATTATTTTACATATTCAAGCAAATACATGACATGTCCTTGTAGTATATAGATAGAAATTGAGTAAATTATACTATGCCTGTAAAAGTAAACTCTGATATTCAGATACTTTATTCGTGTCTTTGTTTTTATTTACAAATCAATGTCAATCATCGAAGTAAGTAATAAGCATTAACATCCCATGTCAGACATCTAAGGTAAATAGAAACAAATAACAAAATGACAATTTCTTCCATGCATTTTAATAGCTATTACACCTTTTTCGAGACATGCATAGATAATTTAAATGTTGTTTTGTTATTTTTCTTTACAGTCATGCATATTAATGGTATAAGTAATGTATGGACAATAGCTTCATCATTTTAGTCGCCTTCTCATTTTATTTTGTACTTTTTATTCTGTACTCATTATTCTGTTGTCATAACATAATTTCCGTATCTGCTGTTTCGAAGAAATGAAATATCATTTCTTTTTTTTTGCAATTTTTATGATCTTAAGACATGCTGGCTCTTTTTAGAAACACAAACGAACAACTTCTCTGTAATATTGATTTTTGTTTAAAAGCAAAAATCACCAGAGGTGATTTTGCATTGTCAATTGACAATCCTCGATTTATTTTACCAATAAAAATAGTGATTACAAACATCCTAAATTCTTGTTGCAGACAAATCTTTTTTATTGCATAATAAGTACATCCAAAATATATTATAATTTATCATTGCATTAAAATTGCGCCGCAGATGTACATTTATGGAACAGAACGCAGGGATTAACGGATACAAGCATGCGAGCAAGAGTCGTTGTTGCACGTTTTTGTTATATGCGTGACTCCGGGCGCCACGTAAATAATTTTTGATTGCATTGACGACAGCCAGTAACATCATTATCAATTGACATCTCAGTTGCGTATTGAAATCATGAGTAAACATTCTTCGTGATACAAAAAGCACAAAAACAACAACAAAAAATCATTAAAAAATCAGACATTTACAGTTATGCAAGAATTGCAAGAATGACAGATTCAAGCTTTCAATTCGTCTTCGTGATTCTGCAGATGTTTATCCCTAAAACAATGTGCAAAAAATAAAGAAAGGCAACCTTAACTTGTCTTGAAGATATACACCAAAGGATCATAGGAACGATAGATAACTCATTATCTATCTTTATGCATAAAGACAATCTTTGTAAACATTGTAAGATTAACGATGACAATTTCACTTGTATCATGTCATAGATATTTCTAAGTATTTCTAAAATCTAATTTTGGTAAGTTCAAAATTGAATAAATAAATAAATAAATATTAATAGTTAAATGTAAAAAATTGAGAAAAAAAATGAATTGTTAAATATTGCCTAAAATACTGAAATGTGAACTATTTGTGTTTGCAGTGGGAAGCACTTTTCATTATCATTAATTACATTGCATACGGAGTTGAATGGCGTGCTTTGGTTCGTTTTTCCTCATTTGTTTTAACTTCTTTGCTATTGTCATGGAACCTGCAAGTCTAAAGTTCATAAATCAAACAAAGAAAACAAATTGCTCGTGTTGTTAAGAATGATTCCGAAGACTTACACTTTAAAATGAAAAAATCACAGTTATTTTATTTGTTGTATTCGTTTGGTGATATTTGTTATCATGCTTTAAATGATATATTATAAAACTACAAGTGTCAAATGTTATGAGGAAGTAGTGTGTAATCATTGTATGGCAATGCAAATGTACATGATCTAGAGTATGCTTATCAAATGCAACTTTTCAAATATTTGCAATTCTCAGATTTTAGAATTAAGATTACCTTTAGTTATTTTAGGGTACTTTCGTTTGTCAATAAGAATATATTTTAATCTGAAGAAAATGATATTTTTATCTGCATATGTAATTCTAATTCAAAGATACATCAAATGTCCTTAAAATCATGAAATATTCAGTTGAAATTATGATTTGAATAAAAAAAAATTACAGTCCATTTTCAGTCAAGTTATCGAAATCCTGCTATTGAATAATCTTCCTCACATTTATTCAATCAAAAACATAATTTTATTTATATAAAAGTTTTTCCCGATAGTTGAATCAATTGTACCTTACAAACTTTGTTTTGTTTCTCTTCTTTGCTCAATGTTTTGTGATTCATACTGTAGTATTACATGAATATCGGTCTTGTACTAAATGCTCATTGTTTTGTTTAAATCGAAATAAAACCTAAACTTGCTTCATGGAAAATAATTTACTTGAATTCCAATAAGCTCAGCAGGCTGAGAAATCTTTAGATATTGATAATGTAAGCCCTTAATGAACCGATCAACAATTTCTTTGTACTATATGATTTCCCATATCGCGGAAACCAAAAAAACAATACCATTCATTGAATATATCGTACGTCCACTCAATGAGTTCACAAAAGGCTGAGGGAAATTAGATGTTTAATTTTTAAAAAAAGAAATAATACTTGTCAGAAAAGTAACACTTTTAAATAAGACGAAAATATATCAAAGTTGTATGTAACGTATTCAATGACTGTACATTTTATGTTGTCTGTTGACGATTTTAAAGTGCTTGCAGTTATTAAAAAATATTAACAAAACTTCGCGCAAGACGAATAAATTATTTAGAATTATTCGTTTAGCGAGGAGGGGAACGAAGACTATTCAGGATTGGGTTAACGAAAAGCGTATTATATTTATGAACATAGCTGCTGTTTATATAGAAGACAGATGGTCTTTAACGAGGAAACAAAATATCTGATAAGATTAAGCAAATACTTTGCTGATGTCTGCACATATTGTGTAATGTCTGAGTTATAATTGCTTCAAAATACCCAAAGGAAGCGGTTGTTAACGATTGTAATAACGTTGTTGTCGGTTGTATTACAGGGACAAGCAAAAAGGGGAAAAAGTAATTACTATAAAGTGTAACCACCGCATGCAGATCGACCCTCTGTGGAGCAAAAACCTTTGTACAAAAGGTTGAGAAACTATAAACAACTTTGTCTTCACAAGGATGATGTTCTGAAAATGTTGTACTGTATTATGAAGACTAATGTCTAAATTCTTCTCAGTTTGCAATGCATGGCAAACATTTTTTTCTGAATTCCAAATTTACCATTAGAATTCTGTTTAAGTCAGTGCTAGGGGCTTAGACGGTAACTTGCGATTACCACTACTGTCAAGGGACAGCGGCAATGAACTTTTTCATTTCAATGCTGCTGTTTTTGTTGTTGGTTTCCGTTTTCAATTTTATAAACAACTTTACAGGTATATTGTATAGTTATCATATATTATTGTACAGAACATTCTAAACTCGGTTTTATGGCATTATTCAGTAAATATAAATCATCATGTAATATTAATATTTCTTGCATATCAGACAGGATATTCTACTGTTTACGCCGGTGCTAGAAAACTCATAATTTAAATAAAGTAACCATTACGCATAAAAATTAGATATGAAATATTCCATTTGTTAAAGAACTAAATGCTTCTTTTGATATGACAAATAATGTAACTTTTCTCAATTCAGACTCAATTAAGAATTATGTTGTTATATAAATTCGTTCCCTCCAAAATCACAGTATGAGCACCAATATATTTGTAATTATTTCCATTTGGGTTCTTATAACACTTTAATACACTTGATTTCGAGAAGGAAACTAATGTTTTAATTATTTTAGCATTAATGTGTATAAACCTTAAAGTAAATTCTAAATTAAAAAGAGTGGTTCACAAATATTATAATTATGTTCATATTCCTTAAATATTCGAACATCATAAGATTCTGTTTTAAAGCATCTTCTTAACTTTAGAGGCAAAATTAGTTGTATGACTAACAATCAATTACAAACAATTGTACATTGTATTTAAAAGGTCACGTTAATGTTAAGAGAAAAAAGTGAAGAGCTCAGCATGGCGTTTAAAGCTTT
>NW_026862986.1:0-43318 GCF_026571515.1 Ruditapes philippinarum
TTTGGGGCTTCATCCGTCATCAAACGATTGCTGCCATCGTGGCCATCGTGGTTCAAATTGTTAGTTAGTACTCATAGGCTGTAGATAGGCTGTCTGATTTCGTGTTTGGCCAATCAATGGCTAGCTGGAGACAGCGCGGCGTTCGATTGATGATTTCAAGTCCTGGGTCTTCACCAGTTGTTTTGGTCCAATCTCTCTCATCCCGTGCCCGTCGTAGAGAGACCCAAGGTATCGAAGATTTTCGGCTTTGTGCGTAGAAAACCTACCTGTTTCGTACTTCGATACACAACTACATAGGTACTACATTATACCTCTGCTTCTTTTATTACTGGAAACCAGGTGTCGATGTCCAAACTGAAGCTTTAGAGAGAGGTCCTAAAAAGTAGGCAGGGCCGACGACGACGAGCGAGGAAGAGTATTAGGTTGTGTGAGCCTCTAGTACGTAGTGACGGGCTTTTGCTTGGCATCAATAGCCACTGATAGAAATACCTCACCTTGTCATTATTACTTACAGTAACCTACTTTTGGTTCAAAATTTATCTCGTTTGATAAACCTGTGAAAATTGCACTAAGGTAAAAATTATCACACCATTAGGGTTCAAAATTAACACTTAAGGGACATGATTGGTGATATGTACGGGGTCCGTTAGCAAAATCTTTTTTATGTTTTAATTGGCTGATGGACCCTTATTAAAACACAAATAGCAGAAAAGTTACACTTAAGTTTCTGCAATAGTTTATTTGAGAAGGATATACAAGTTGTTTGTCAAATTTTATGCATAGCATTAGATTTTAATTTGTCATTAACTGTGTGACCCTACAACGTTGATGTTTAAGATTACCGATAGATCTTTCATCGCAAGTCATGGCAAAAATACGCTCAGTCTAAAATATGCAGGAATACCATCATTTCTGTGGTACAATTTTGGGAAAATATCATCCAGGTATTACCAGTAAGTCCTCTTCTTTTTTTCACTTGAGATACATAAGTGAAGAACCAAAATTATTAGTAAATATTTAAAGTGAATATGCAACGTGCTTAATATCCATATTTACTGTGATTTATATTTTTTTCAAATTTAAATAAACATGAAAATTATTAATCAAGTATCAGAAGGTTGTTATGAAAACAAGAGCTTTACGATAAATACTATATATTATAAAAAAATAGATATTATTTATTCATATCAATTAAACTTTGTTATTTTACTGAAATGTTTGTATGTTTATTTATTCATTTATTTATTTATTTATTTATTACTAGTATCCACTCACTCACCCACTCACTTACTCACTAATTCATTTCATTATTCGTTATTATTCATTCATTCAGTCCAGTCCTTCATTCATTAATTATTCATTCATTCATTCGATATTTGAGTATCACTGTCATGAAACTTTAAAATCTTATAAGAAACAGAACAACTGAACAAAGTCTTTATTGTAGACTAGCTGTTCGCTCTTCATTTATATAAATACAATACATATAAATACAAACATATAAATACAATACATATAAATACAAAACAGTCAAATCAGTTGTGTCTTGTATACAGAAAAAAGAGATAATTAAATTTCGAATAAAAATTTGCGTGTGTCATAAAATGATACGAGTCATAAGAAACTAATCTATAAAGTTATTGTTACTCTGAGGTCTTTATATATTTCAACAGACGCCATATCTATGTTTTCTCTGACAAAAATGTTACAACTGTTCTAATTATAGAAGTCGTTGGAGGATTTTTCCCAAACATTATCATAACCAAAGTATACAACATTGATTTTACATTTGACAACCAATTAGTTTTATTCATTTTTTATCGTTTTAAACGATATTGAATACACTGTTTTTAAAACACAATAAGTTGTATGTTACGATTTACATACAGTAGAGGTCGTCACAACAACATTGCTTGCAGATAACTCGTTTGCATATATCTCAGCTAAATCAATTAGAATTGATGCTAAAATTAATCAAAATTAAAATAAGCACACATACCTGTGTAATTGTACTTTTTATGCAAATGTAATCCCCATTCATATTTCAATTTTTAATTATTTACATTGAAACTTTGTGTTATTATCATTCGTCAATCAATCAAACAACTATGGCTGATTTTCATATATCATTATTAATATAATTATTATTAATATTATTATTATTATTCTATTATCACGTAGTTTAGTTTGACCACACCTCACCTGTCTACTTAAAAGATTCATACAAAAAAATGATATTTTAAAGGAGCTCCACCGATGTTTTTTCACAATAGAAATAGTTTTTTGAGATTATTGTTCAGTAAAACACTATTAGCGGCATTTTCTGTAGAGTGAATCTGACTGAAGAAACAGTTTTAAATAAAGGCACATTTAAAACTATGCCCACAGATTTCCTTGATGATGTCAGGGAAATTTGCACGAATGAATTAGTTCAATTTTTAAATTATTACTTTAACTTACAACATGAAACATTTAATGATGATACTAATAATCTTTATTATGAAGTTTATTTTATATTATTATATTATTATATTATTTTAAGTAATAGAAAGAGCACCGAAACACGAGGCTATCTGATTTGTACGAGGGGGCGTAGCCTCCGAGGTATAAATCAGATTGCCGAGTGTTTTGGTGTTCTTTCTCTTTTGTATCATAGTCAAACATAAAAACACGTTCCCTGTTGTCACAATTTTAAACCCCGAGAAAAAGTAACCAATGATCGAGCATCTGAATATGATAATTCTGGCCGCTTCCCTTTTCTCTGCCGTCACAATATGTAAACCCCAGCAAAAATGAAATCAACGGGCATGATTTTGGAGTGCCGGATAACTGATACCTGCACTCCAGTTACCGCACTGTGCATGTATATGTATACATTTAACTCTGACACTAACCCACAGAAAGGGCCCCCAAACTATGATACAATAATATAATACCGGTCATAGAATATACACGAAGAAATATATATGTGCATATTTCAAATCTGCTAAGACTGCAAAATACATGTACCTCGTTTGAAGGACTCCACTGAGGTTTAAATGCCTAAAAACATAAAATTGAAAATTCTAATATAAATCAAATCTGGCACTTTAAACGGACAATATAAAAATATAACAAAGATTTAACTCTGAATTAGATTGAAAATGGATAATTATTTCTGATTCCATGTGTAAGCGTTTAAAGTCTTTCCAATTTTAGGCCATTAAATGATTATTTCGGGGAAAAACGGAGTGAGCGAATGATCTGAAAATTTGCATTACATAAATTATCGATATGGAGCTTCATATAAAAAATGGCATAAAAAATTCTCCAAAAGTTATCCAGTCCCGTCGTTTCAAAAAATGTCTCAGTGGATATCTTTGAAACAAATATTTACCATTGAATCAGACATCAATTCCGTCTGTACCGGAAGTGAATGTAAGATTATAATATTATCACACAGATTGAGTATAAAACCATAGAACGTCACCACATTTATCACATGTTTTCAGTACAATATGACGGTCATATTGCAATGAAAACTTGTTATAAATGTGCTGAATATGTTTTGCTTTATTTTCTTATTAGAAAAAGCTGTTCTTAGACGTGGTTTATTCTTAATAGCTCTGGCTTCATGATGCTAAATTTGAAATTACAACATTGGATTTTAGTTTTCTATTCTTGTTGTTTAAAAACAACAATACAATACAAAAGGAAAAAGTGATTTTTTACAAATCATAATGTTGCTTATGTTTTTCATTTAACCAGGAATCTTAACAACTGGTGACCAGCAATATAAACAAATAAAAAGGGCACTTTTTCTAATGAATTATGTTCAGAGTTAAACGGCAGAAGAGAAACGAAATCGGTTCATGTGAGCTATGATGTGAATCACGCTGTGATTTTTGTCCCTTGTGCATGATTGGCTCATCATTCTGGACTTGCGTTTATCAAATGATGGCTCAAAATAGTGAAGGTCATTTAAATGAACAACCTTTTGAAGTGCCGATATCAGATGCTCCGAGATGTAATAAATATTTTAATACACTTGTGGAGATGATTGACGCGCGGTTTATAAACACAAAAGATTCATTTAGATTTTTATTTGTGACCAATCCATTGATTTTTGCTGATATTTATGAATATACTTGTAATCAAATATTTACATTCATCTAACACAATATGAGACATTTTTATTTTTCCAAACAACGTTGCAGTGTTCATCAAATATTGCTTTATTAGTAGTATGTTACCTGTAAAATGTCGTTGTAATTTCGTAAGATATTTGCTATTACAATGCGGTTCACAGTCTCTAGGATAGTAACCAATCAAAATCCAGCCATTGTAATGTTTGTGATATTGACATTTGAAGTACGTTATAATATTACAAACGGAACATTTCATGCCAATGATCACAGGTCACATTTTATTTCATTATATAATTTATATCTCATCCCTGACGAAAGCTTTTACAAATGGCGGGGATTTCAAATATTGGCGATATTATATCCAGTTGCATCCGAGTGTTTCGGCAAAATAAGATGGAAGTTGTATAGCAGTTCATCATTAATGAGGACATAATTATGATTTAGGTGAACATTTATGAAAACTAAGGTGTAAGGTAAAATATCCTCGTTCAACGGGATTATACTTTAAGTAGCCGTGCGTGCATGCGTGTGCATGCGTGTGCATGTGTGTGTAAAAACACCCAAGCAACTTTTTGTGTCCGCGATTTTGTATTACTTGCACTGTAGTTTTCTAATATGTTTGTACATTTTTCACTGTATGATCAAAGAGAAAAGAATGTATTATGAAAAAAGAAATATAAGAAAAACAAATAGTTAAAAAAAATATCCGACATTTTGTCTGCGCATCTAAACTGCGTAGAGATAGCATAAGTATTTAAAAGTAAATGAATTATGGCTCATTCTTACATGAATATACGTTTTTTAATTTAGCATCAAATATTTTTTTCGACGAAATCTTATGAAACTTATATTATCTTTAAAATTCGTAACGGTACGTTTATATATTGACCTGTGTTTACTTGTATTTCATATACAGAAGAGGAACGTATGTTTTATTTCTTACTAGAAAGGCACAAGATCTTTCTGAATATATTATTAGAATTACATTACTAAAATACCAGGAAATATTTAAAAGAAAAAGTCATTTTCATGTACTTTTTTTGCTTTTGCGGACTATTCTTGGCGCTTCGAGCAATATACACTTAATTATGCTAAATACAAATTTCAGATAAAGATGCTGTTGCAATAACACTATTTCATTGCATACATTTTTGTTATTAGAGAAGCTCAAATCAAGCAAGTAGAAGTTTTGTCATATGATTTGATTTAAACGTCGTATATAATACTGTAGAGAAAAATGAAAACGCTCAGCTACACATTTCTAACATAAATAAAACATTTCTAGAATGTAAATCATTATATCAAAGTAAAACTGTTCCTACATGAAACTAGAGACTTTTCATCATTACTGTAATATGCTACCGTACATAAACGATTTTATACGGTCTTACATAATTTATTGCAGATCATCAAAGAAAACAATAAAGTAGTGTTAATTCTTTTACGTATTAATTCCACAAAAGAAGCAATGATGCCATCAATTTATCAATAAATAAAGTGAACGTATTAGATGATTTTATGATGGTTTTAATCGTGATATTAACTAAACTATGAAGATGACTACAGAACGTCGTTACCATGGAACTCTTTACATTTAAACTGATTTAGTTAAAACATATCTTTATTTAAAACATACGAATATGTGAAATACCAAACAACGAAATATAGAAAGTACATGAGTACAACTGTGTCAGACGTATTAAAGTAATGTTTATTTCTCAAAAAAAGAAAACTAATAACTTATTAAAAGTACCTTACAAAGAAAGAAAAAGTACTGGTTTATATATAGAGATTATGACAGGTTATATGACCCATATAAAAAATGCAAATAGATTTCTCGAATTTTGATTGGCTGAAACACGTGATATACTATGCCTTTTATACCCTAAAGAAACGGAAAGGCACACGAATAATGTTTTCTACATCGTAGACGGTTAATTGCACTTGCTAATAAAGTTTTATTTTTGCATTTTGCTCTTAATTCCTCGATTCAAATGTCATTACTTCTATAAAGTATTTACGATTTAGTTACTTCTATTTACGTAGCGTCGGAGCTTCTGTTGAACGTCTGACGTCATCTTCTCACGCGAGTCTTTTCCTTTCACTACAATAAAAAGTCTAAAATTGATTTTTTTTCTTCAAATAACTTGTTACCAATAAGAATTTGCAATTTTATACTTCGTTACACAATTTGCTGACTGAATATGTGAATATATTCAATATAGCATCGTTGACATAAATAAAAGTTAGGTCTCGGGTCATATATATATCATTCATATTATTTTCCCCCTTATATTCTATAGACTACTTCTCTAAGCTTCTAAAAACAGTTTAAGGTGACAACGGAGTCAATTATCACTGAAAATACCTAAAATGAGATTTTTTGCTAAGTAGATTAATCAACCTTTTCTGAACACATTCGTGATTTAATTTTGGAAGCAGTTAGTCCAAAAAATGTGTTTTTGAACGTTTTAAAACGGTACCTATACTATTTGTATCTGCTATTCGCGTAACCTGTCGATTATCGATAACGCTCCGCCCCCTGTTGAGGCATCAATGAGGGAAATCGGTAGTTCCATATATCCGTGAATTACAGGTCCATACTGGTCCATACTTCTCGTAATACATGTATCGTACAACTAACGTACATCTTTTATGAATATCTCAACATTTAGCCTTTTTTATAAATTAAGAAATTGTCGGCCAATGTACGTAACATAATGAATGAAACATAAATAATTAAGCAAAGCGGCAAATCGCACGACCACGGGGTTGATTAAAAATGTAGTTGCTAAAATATCCATAATGTGTGAAAATACTTTGTCTGTCCCGTTAATCTGATAGATATTAAGTTGAGTTGATAGACTTTTGTACGGATTCAAGGGCTTACTTTACATTCAACCTCGTTTTCTAACAATGTCAAGTAAAACAACAACAAAAACAGACAACATTTTTTTATGTGAACGCCTATATGACTTGTGGTAAGGTGTCCCTGACAAATTTCTAAACCATTTTAGATTGTCTAAGGATGATTATTTCTCTATAAATAAAAAAAGATATTAAAATATATTCTCAGTGAAAATAAATTGTTCGCCAGTAAATCGGACACAGTACTAATAAATCTGGGACAAAGTATGAAATTTATTGTCTATCCCGGTAGAAACTGGATCTCTATGCCGTGCATAGATGATATTCATAATAGAAGTCAAGAAGGCCAGATCATAATGATCGAGTAATACCTTTTATTTCTATTAAAATATGTGAAGCATTATCAATTTGGTGGAAAAAAATATAATATCCCGTTCTTATTTGTACATCTACCATGGACTTTAAAAGACTGTCATGCAGAAGCTTAGTTTTTTGTTATTTTATTTTATATTTTAACGGAATTTCATACACGAATACATAGGCAGAGTGACACTGGTATAATACAATAATAATGCTGATGATAATAATAATAAACTTCAAAAAGGAAACAATTAAATACCCCGCTAGTGGTGCGCAAATGCGTTCCATTTCCCCCCACTGAGTGCCTCAAATTTTACCGATAGTCACGTGACATGTGCGACAGATACCAGACGGACAGTAAATCACGTTAAGAATTGAAGAAATTTCGGCTATAAACTGATATTAATCAGCAGCTTTTTAATTGGTCAGATGTCACTGGGTCATAAAATGTTGTATATCACCGCAACTTGTGACCCTCTCTGGTGCGATATTTGTGTATTATGCAATTATTTAGCGTGAAACGTAGGGGTCCGAGAGAGAACAGCCGATTTATGACACTTCGTTTGATGCGGGTCGGACTAACTTTGAATCGGCATAACTTTTTTAATAATCAAGCAATTAACATGCGGTTTAAAGCACATGAAAGGAAATTCATTTACGGAGGGAACCGTGTCAGGGATTTTTGTTTGCTCAATAGGCGACTTAATTATCTTTAATTACGTAATATGTATGTTGAAAAAAGTCGCATAAAATGTTTGACGTTACGTAATATTTTTTTGAGAAAAGATAGAAAAAATTTGAGACACGGTTTCCTAGATAACATAAGTATGGTTATTTTCCAAAAGTTTGATGACAAACAAATAAAAAATGACTTTGATATGACGATTTAAAATTTTAGGATTTTTATTCAAAATCAATCATTTACAAAGGCATTTTTTTCAAATATGTTATTTTTTATGATGATCAACGACATTTAATGCACAAAGATTAAATAAATAACAATTATTACTAAAATAACTTTGTTTAAATGAAATTTATGTGAGTACCACGGAAAGTGTCTGTTGTCACCTTAATTCAACATATTTCTTTATCTTGAATGTAAATGAAAAATACTTCATTAATTCAGCTCAGCCGAACATATGGATTTTATAAACGTCTCGGCCAGCCAATGAAAATCTTCGTTTCCAATGTGCAACAGTACAAAAAAGTAATGGATAATAAGTCAAACCAAGACGTTTTATTTAGTAAATATATGTTTTTGTCGTCAAAAAGTTGATTATTTGTGAAATTTTTGGCGGGTATCATAATCATTAAAAACTTTATATGTACATGTACACTCCGTTGATTTGAACAATACGTTAGAGAGTTCGGGTGCTCATATTATGCGTCAAATCGCCCGAGTCGAGGTGTTTTTTTTTTGTAAAAATGTATAATACTCTTAAATTATTCTGTTTATGTTTTACTTTGGTGTAAATGAAACTTGTTTTATTCTTTATCTTGGATATGTATGTAGTTTGTTACGTTGCTTCCTCTTGTCTTTATCCATCGTGGTATACATGTATACTGTACACTATTGACTGACACTGTTATATACAAATTAGATTCACCAGTGTATCTCCAACCTCTAACGATGTCTGAAAATAAAAACGCACATCGTATATTAAAACCGATCGTATTTCCATTCAATTTCCTTACATTGATCAACATGTGACGTTAATACGCAAAATCTTGCAAATACAATAGAACAATGATGAGTGAACTCGATCCCTTTATAGTAGCACACTTGTTCAACTGTTTAATAGTACAAAACCTTTCCTCAAAATAAAGAACTGGGCAGCTGAGACCACAATGACTACAGCATAGAATGCAACATCCTATTGGATGAGAGAAAGCGTTTACAAGTTTTCAATCACATGTTATATGCTAAGTTAGTCCGTATTTGCTTTCGATGTCTCGATATTGACGCGAGGGCGGGGTTTCAGCTATTTTGTGCAAACATGAACTATAGGCTACTTAGCATATAATATTTTCCTGTCGTCCAACCTTGCGTTGTCATTTTGTTTGTACATGAAGACACTGCGGTATATATTGTGTAGTAAATTTGTTAAAAAGCTAATTGGATTTTATTCAAGGATATTGTTATAACGCCGATGTCAACATGTTCAATCTTGACATTTTGTCAGTCAATAGAAAATCTGATGGTAAGTAATGAGTTTTAATATTTTTATTACTTTTTACCATAATCACCAATATGAGTTACTTTTCTTCCATTTTTTGCTCATGTTCGATATTCTTCTAGTAGAAAAAAGAAGGTAAATGATATATACAACTCCAAAGAAATAATTGATGAAGTGCGTATGCAAAGTTAACTTCTAACAGTTATTTGCTAAATTGTTGGGAGCTTAAATAATCTACAATGCACATAAGCCCTGACAGGCAAAAGATTATTCTTGCTTTGGTTAAAAATGAATTAGATTTCAATTACGTGCAAATAATGAAAAAGCCAAAAGTCCGTTTTTAAAAAATAACAAAACATGGTTCTGTAGAATTGGAAACAGTACCGCGCTACAATATAAAAACAGTCAATTCTTTTATTAGTTTTCCCCTTTGTCAGACATTTGTTCTCAAGACCACGGGGGAGGAAATGTTACACAGAAAGGAACTCACTTTTTTTAAAAATAAATTCGATTTTTGACGAGGTTTTGCGTTTATCAAAAGTTTTTTCCCAGACCCCGGAAATTATACAAGAATCTTGAAAATTACATAAGAATTTACGTCGTGTGACATTCCTCCTGAAACAGTTTTAGAAAAAAAATAGTATTTAATCTTTATTTAAATTTTAAAAAAACAAATTATTAATTATTATTTCTTGTACATTTGTGTTCTTGAGTTTAAAATATTGAGTTTCTTTAGTTCCAAAATAAACCCCCAAAAACAAACAATGTTCGTACCCCAATAACAGAGCCGTCGGTAACTGATCGGTAGTTATTTAGCCTCATTATGGAGCGAACCAATGGCAACACCGATATCAAATATTGGTCTATCAACTGCTATTGGGGAAAAATTCGTTAAAATTTTTAAGTGAATATTTAAAAAAATAATGTTTAAAATTGTCAATCGTAGAAAATATTGTGACAACCTGTCTTCAACCGATCTACCGATTCGCCATCAATAAGCAACCGATCAAGTAATACCACCAATAAAAATGATAATTTAAATATATACTAGTATATCGTTGGTTATAATCGGTGATTATTAGGGCTTCATCCGTCATCAAACGATTGCTGCCATCGTGGTTCAAATTGTTAGTTAGTACTCATAGGCTGTAGATAGGCTGTCTGATTTCGTGTTTGGCCAATCAATGGCTAGCTGGAGACAGCGCGGCGTTCGATTGATGATTTCAAGTCCTGGGTCTTCACCAGTTGCTTTGGTCCAATCTCTCTCATCCCGTGCCCGTCGTAGAGAGACCCAAGGTATCGAAGATTTTCGGCTTTGTGCGTAGAAAACCTACCTGTTTCGTACTTCGATACACAACTACATAGGTACTACATTATACCTCTGCTTCTTTTATTACTGGAAACCAGGTGTCGATGTCCAAACTGAAGCTTTAGAGAGAGGTCCTAAAAAGTAGGCAGGGCCGACGACGACGAGCGAGGAAGAGTATTAGGTTGTGTGAGCCTCTAGTACGTAGTGACGGCTTTTGCTTGGCATCAATAGCCACTGATAGAAATACCTCACCTTGTCATTATTACTTACAGTAACCTACTTTTGGTTCAAAATTTATCTCGTTTGATAACCCTGTGAAAATTGCACTAAGGTAAATTATCACACCATTAGGGTTCAAAATTAACACTTAAGGGACATGATTGGTGATATGTACGGGGTCCGTTAGCAAAATCTTTTTTATGTTTTAATTGGCTGATGGACCCTTATTAAACACAAATAGCAGAAAAGTTACACTTAAGTTTCTGCAATAGTTTATTTGAGAAGGATATACAAGTTGTTTGTCAAATTTTATGCATAGCATTAGATTTTAATTTGTCATTAACTGTGACCCTACAACGTTGATGTTTAAGATTACCGATAGATCTTTCATCGCAAGTCATGGCAAAAATACGCTCAGTCTAAAATATGCAGGAATACCATCATTTCTGTGGTACAATTTTGGGAACATATCATCCAGGTATTACCAGTAAGTCCTCTTCTTTTTTCACTTGAGATACATAAGTGAAGAACCAAAATTATTAGTAAATATTTAAAGTGAATATGCAACGTGCTTAATATCCATATTTACTGTGATTTATATTTTTTTCAAATTTAAATAAACATGAAAATTATTAATCAAGTATCAGAAGGTTGTTATGAAAACAAGAGCTTTACGATAAATACTATATATTATAACAAATAGATATTATCTATTTATATCAATTAAACTTTGTTATTTTACTGAAATGTTTGTATGTTTATTTATTCATTTATTTATTTATTTATTTATTTACTAGTATCCACTCACTCACCCACTCACTTACTCACTAATTCATTCATTATTCGTTATTATTCATTCATTCAGTCAGTCCTTCATTCATTAATTATTCATTCATTCATTCGATATTTGAGTATCACTGTCATGAAACTTTAAAATCTTATAAGAAACAGAACAACTGAACAAATTCTTTATTGTAGACCAGCTGTTCGCTCTTCATTTATATAAATACAATACATAAAAAAAGTCAAATCAGTTAATATGTCTTGTACACAGAGGAGAGATAAATTTAATTTCGAGAAAAAAATGGCGTGTGTCATAAAATGATACGAGTCATAAGAAACAATTCTATAAAGTTACTCTGAGGTTTTATATATTTCAACAGACGCCATATCTATGTTTTCAAAAAAAAGAATTGTCTGACGAAGATGTTACAACTGTTCTAATTATAGCAGTCGTTGGAGGATTTTTCCCAAACATTATCATAACCAAAGTATACAACATTGATTTTACATTTGACAACCAATTAGTTTTATTCATTTTTTATCGTTTTTAACGATATTGAATACACTGTTCCTAAAATACAATAAGTTGTATGTTACGATTTATATACAGTAGAGGTCGTCACACCAACATTGCTTGCATATAACTCGTTTGCATATATCTCGGCTAAATCAATTAGAATCGATGCTAAAATTAATCAAAATTAAAATAAGCACACATACCTGTGTAATTGTACTTTTTATGTAAATGTAATCCCCATTCATATTTCAATTTTTAATTATTTACATTGAAACTTTGTGTTATTATCATTCGTCAATCAATCAAACAACTATGGCTGATTTTCATATATCATTATTAATATAATTATTATTAATATTATTATTATTATTCTATTATCACGTAGTTTAGTTTGACCACACCTCACCTGTCTACTTAAAAGATTCATACAAAAAAATGATATTTTAAAGGAGCTCCACCGATGTTTTTTCACAATAGAAATAGTTTTTTGAGATTATTGTTCAGTAAAACACTCAGGGCTGGGAATCAAAACTGCGTCGTATCCTACAAAATGTAAACAAACGCCGCCATCTTGGAACGAAAAACGTATGTTTTTGTATATGTATATAACTCTTTTTGTTGGAAATGACTGAAAACCAGATATATTTATTAACACGCTACACTATTTTCCGCTTCGTTCGGTATATGTTGCTTGCACAACTATTTTGTAAAACAAAAGTTATAGCGAACTTGCAACTCGAAGCGGGGCAGAATTTTTATGAAAATGTGTGGATACGACGCAGTTCATATTGCTTTATCTATTGTTTTTTTCCTTCAAATCAATTATATATTTGTTTCAGAGTACACCATGAACTTCAAAATATAATTTCACATCATTTACTTAAATTTCAATTAAAAGAAATGTTTATTTTGACAGAAAATAATGATTTATACGAAATGATACGACGCAGTTGAAAATTAAATAAGATACGACGCAGTTGTATTTTTAGCAGTCTTTTCAACAGGAATAATTTTGACAATATATTTATATTTTATGGAATAATCACTTGCGCTAGATAAAAAAACACATTTGCGGTGTATAGCGATGTTCTGTTGCTTTTGATTATTTAGAATACATTGTGTCATGTCCAATACTAGTATAACATTTAATTTGAAAGTTTACATTGCAGAAGCTACTTTTCAGTTAAACATGAACATGTTACCTAATTGATCATAATATCTGAAATTATTTAATTTTACCCATGAAATATGGTGCTATATCAGTCAAATATATTTCATATTTTTTTAAAATAAATATGAAATATAAATATGAAAGTGGGCGAAGTCAAAACTCATATTTATTTTAAGGGACTTCTTTCGCCGTTTTGTTTGAAAAATCTGATAAATACAAAACAACTTTTTCTTGAATATTATTTTGAAAACTATGTAGCATGATAGAAAATGGTCTAACTAAGAAAATTAATCCGAACACCAATATCTTTAATTCAGTAATTAACGCTGTACAGACGTTTAAAGAGTTGTTTACATGACGTCACAATGTAGCGCCAAACAGCGCGTGCTTACGCATAAATTACTGCGCGCTGTACAATTGCAGTTGGTAGCAAGCAAGGGGATTCGTTACCATTATCTTTGATAATGAAATTAAATAAAAAGGTTATTTTTTCGTTTTTTTGTGAAATATGGTATATATTTTCACTCAACATGATAAAATGCCACATATTTTCACTCGCCGTACCGGCTCGTGAAAATATGTGGCATTTTATCATGTTTCGTGAAAATATATTCCATATTTCACGCAAACGAAAAAATATCCTCTTATAATTTCTTATATTTTCCTGTATGTTCAATATTATCCCGATTTTTTTTTTCGCAAAAAAAAAATGTAGAAAATCTATTGACTTGAATTCATTTTGGCTAGCTGCGCTCTAAGTTAACTTTGGTTCTGCATGTTCTGGATAATGACTGCTTTTTATTGGTTTGTTTTCAAACTTTCACTCTACATATTAGCTTTACTAGGGGCGAGGACCTCAGGTGCGTTATTTCTGGGCATTATTTCAGGCAAAATGTTGCACCTGCAGAGAACCATCGACATTTTGAAACTAGCTTGATATGTTTTCCACACGAAAGAATAAAAAATCCCTGGTGGTTTTTCGAATTCATAGCAGTTCAGTTCAAGTGATTTGAATTCAGTAAACATAAACAGCTCGGCCTCGGTCGGACACACCTGTCTGATTTGGGTTTTTTTTCAACAAAATTTGTTAACGTCAGCTGTACTAATACGCAGCTTTTTTATTAACTTCTGGCGTGAAGTTTATCAACATGATAAAATGCCACATATTTTCACTCGCCGTACCGGCTCGTGAAAATATGTGGCATTTTATCATGTTTCGTGAAAATATATTCCATATTTCACGCAAACGAAAAAATATCCTCTTATAATTTCTTATATTTTCCTGTATGTTCAATATTATCCCGATTTTTTTTTTCGCAAAAAAAAAATGTAGAAAATCTATTGACTTGAATTCATTTTGGCTAGCTGCGCTCTAAGTTAACTTTGGTTCTGCATGTTCTGGATAATGACTGCTTTTTATTGGTTTGTTTTCAAACTTTCACTCTACATATTAGCTTTACTAGGGGCGAGGACCTCAGGTGCGTTATTTCTGGGCATTATTTCAGGCAAAATGTTGCACCTGCAGAGAACCATCGACATTTTGAAACTAGCTTGATATGTTTTCCACACGAAAGAATAAAAAATCCCTGGTGGTTTTTCGAATTCATAGCAGTTCAGTTCAAGTGATTTGAATTCAGTAAACATAAACAGCTCGGCCTCGGTCGGACACACCTGTCTGATTTGGGTTTTTTTTCAACAAAATTTGTTAACGTCAGCTGTACTAATACGCAGCTTTTTTATTAACTTCTGGCGTGAAGTTTTAAGATTATAAATATTTGAATTAATTATAAAGAGAATAACATTTAAATTTCTTATTTCGGTAAGACAAGCAGAGAAATTTTCAATATAAACAGGGGGTAATCCTCTGTGAAGTCATTTTCTGAAAACATTTGTTTAAGTTTTCAGGCAATTCATTATCAAATAAAAATCACACTTTAGTATGAAGGTATGTTGAGATGCCATGTCTCTAGTCTGTTGAAAATTCGATGCGATAATCTGACCTAAATTTTCTGTTCAATATTGTGAAAACTTCTTCAATACTGTTGAAAGATCATGTCTGCCTATATCTGTATCAAATTTATCGGTGCACAGCGTAAAATACCTTTGCAAAACGGACACCTTCTTTACAAAATAATTTGTAGTTGTATCAAGTTGTATCAGTTTTTAATGGAGAAGAATGATACTTAAGTGCAAATATAGAAAATACAATCCGTAGACCTTTCCTCATCGGCGATAAAGAAATGCAATACGACAAAATCAGCGGTAAAGTTCCGCGGCGCTGAACATAAAATGACTAAACGGAACGCATAACCTACTTGCAAAAATATATTGTAGCTTAACCATTTATAATATATAATAATTTTAAAAATTTAATGTTCAATTTCAAATAATAAAGCTCATCTGTTCTCACCGATTATTAAGAAAATGAATACAATAAATTCGGCACGTAAAAGACATAAGAAATAACGGAATTGACGGAAATTATTGCTAATTACAAGTAACAAAGGTAGGCATGCAATTTGCACATAGCTCTCTCCCGATAGCGAGAGACCTTTTCAAAATTTGTAATTCTTTCTCTTTTTAAAAAAGAAAAGAAAAAAGAAGTCATTCCTGATTAATACAGTGTCCAGGAGAGGTTACACTGGAATATTGAATTTTGTATCAAAAATAGTAATCACTCCCATTTCGAACTCACGGGAACAATTTTAGAAGCATGCTAAGGCAACACTGGAACACGTTGTCATATGGGTGTGCGATCACGTGTTTCAATGTATATTGCATTTGATACAGCTTTTCGGAATTTGTAGATGCTTATGATAGGTACTAAAATGCGACCGAAAAATGCAGCCTTAATAGAATTGTATTACATTTCCATTTTTATGGAACCAATGAGTGACCTCTGCTTTTGACTTAGGTTGTAAACAAGAAATGTTGTTGGACGTTATTACCTAGCACATAATTTAAATAGTTTAACCAATATGCAACCTGCAATGAAAATACAACTGCGTCGTATCATATTTTATTTTCAACTGCGTCGTATCATTTCGTAAAAATCATTATTTTCTTGGAAAATAAGCATCTCTTTTTAATGAAAGTTTAATAAATGATGCAAAATTATGTTTTGAAGTTTATGGTGAACTCTGAAAACGAGTATATAATTGATTTGAATGAAAAAACGATAGATAAAGCAATATGAACTGCGTCGTATCCACACATTTTCATAAAAATTCTGCCCCGCTTCGAGTTGCAAGTTCGCTATAACTTTTGTTTTACAAAATAGTTGTGCAAGCAACATATACCGAACGAAGCGGAAAATAGTGTAGCGTGTTAATACATATATCTGGTTTTCAGTCATTTCCAACAAAAAGAGTTATATACAAAAACATACATTTTTCGCTCCAATATGGCGGCGTTTGTTTACATTTTGTAGGATACGACGCAGTTTTGATTCCCAGCCCTGACACTATTAGCGGCATTTTCTGTAGAGTGAATCTGACTGAAGAAACAGTTTTAAATAAAGGCACATTTAAAACTATGCCCACAGATTTCCTTGATGATGTCAGGGAAATTTGCACGAATGAATTAGTTCAATTTTTAAATTATTACTTTAACTTACAACATGAAACATTTAATGATGATACTTATAATCTTTATTATGAAGTTTATTTTATATTATTATACATGTATTATTATATTATTTTAAGTAATAGAAAGAGCACCGAAACACGAGGCTATCTGATTTGTACGAGGGGGCGTAGCCTCCGAGTATAAATCAGATTGCCGAGTGTTTTGGTGTTCTTTCTCTTTTGTATCATAGTCAAACATTAAAAAACACGTTCCCTGTTGTCACAATTTTCAACCCCGGGAAAAAGTAACCAATGATCGAGCATCTGAATATGATAATTCTGCCGCTTTCCCTTTCTCTGCCGTCACAATATGTAAACCCCAGCAAAAATGAGCTAATCAACGGGCATGATCTGGAGTGCGGATAACTGATACCTGCACTCCAGTTACCGCACTGTGCATGTATATGTATACGATTTAACTCTGACACTAACCCACAGAAAGGCCCCCAAACTATGATACAATAATATAATACCGGTCATAGAATATACACGAAGAAATATATATGTGGCATATTTCAAATCTGCTAAGACTGCAAAATACATGTACCTCGTTTGAAGGGACTCCACTGAGGTTTAAATGCCTAAAAACATAAAATTGAAAATTCTAATATAAATCAAATCTGGCACTTTAAACGGACAATATAAAAATATAACAAAGATTATACTCTGAATTAGATTGAAAATGGATAATTATTCTGATTCCATGTGTAAGCGTTTAAAGTCTTTCCAATTTTAGGCCATTAAAATGATTATTTCGGGGAAAAACGGAGTGAGCGAATGATCTGAAAATTTGCATTACATAAATTATCGATATGGAGCTTCATATAAAAAATGGCATAAAAAATTCTCCAAAAGTTATCCAGTCCCGTCGTTTCAAAAATGTCTCAGTGGAGATCTTTGAAACAAATATTTACCATTGAATCAGACATCAATTCCGTCTGTACCGGAAGTGAATGTAAGATTATAATATTATCACACATATTGACCATTAAACCATATAACGTCACCACATTTATTACATGTTTCCAGTACAATATGACGGTCATATTGCAATGAAAACTTGTTATAAATGTGCTGAAATATGTTTTGCTTTATTTTCTTATTAGAAAAGGCTGTTCTTAAACATGGTTTATTCTAAACAGATCTGGGTTCATGATGCTAAATTTGAAATTTACAACACTGGATTTGAGTCTTCTCTTCTTGTTGTTTAAAAAACAATACAATACAAAAGGAACAAGTGATTTTTACAGATCATAATGTTGCTTATATTTTTCATTTAACCAGGAATCTGAACACCTGGTGACCAGCAATATAAACAAATAATCAGGGCACTTTGAATGAATTATGTTCAGAGTTAAACGGCAGAAGAGAAACGAAATCGGTTCATGTGAGCTATGATGTGAATCACGCTGTGATTTTTGTCCCTTGTGCATGATTGGCTCATCATTCTGGACTTGCGTTTATCAAATGATGGCTCAAAATAGTGAAGGTCATTTAAATGAACAACCTTTTGAAGTGCCGATATCAGATGCTCCGAGATGTAATAAATATTTTAATACACTTGTGGAGATGATTGACGCGCGGTTTATAAACACAAAAGATTCATTTAGATTTTTATTTGTGACCAATCCATTTAGTCTGTTGTTTTCAGCTTTCGTTGATAAAATTGTTGGAACTTATCCAACATATTGGAATACCTTTAAAACTGCTGATCCTTGTGGTGCAACATTGACATTTGTGCAATTTCTACGAAACATTGTGCAGATATACAAATCAAAGCATACACTTGACTGTCATGTGGCACAATTTGAGACATGTTAGCCATGTTCATTTGTTGCGAAAATGAGAACATTGAAGGAAGATGACAAAGAAGCAGACACTATACCCATGAGTCAATTTATTGAACTTTTGTGTAGAACACGATTTAAATCAATATCAAAAGAGCGGAACTGGCTGAGAAAACAGGCTTTTATTGAGGCATTTTAAAGTGCTCCATTTGATATTTTTGGTGAAATCAGGAAAATTTACGCAAATGAGTTTTTTTATTAATTGATTACTTATGACATATCTGATGAAATATAAAGTAGATTTCTAACGATAATAATGTTCAAAACTATTGACTTTTCGATTTCAGTAATATTAATGACAGAATAGAAATAAGGAAGTAAGGTGTATACGTGGCGTAGATATAGATTAACTAAATTAACAAATGCATCGTTGGCCCATGTTCCGATCGAACCACGTGGCTACTTTCTGTAATAGTCTATCTAATTTCTTGTAAGCTTGTTCACAACTCCAAGATTTTAACGTATGTGAATAAACAAACAGAAATGCACCCATTGTAGTAAATTATTAGTCTGATTTGTAACTTTTGTCAAACAATGTTTATATCATGCATAAAGTCACCACTAAACATGGGTATAACCAATAACAATGTTAAAATATATAATGTCAATATTTGTCATATCTAACATTTAGGAACTAGTTACGTCAGTATTTGCAAACCAATTGAAGCACACCTAAAATGGATTGGCCTAATATGACAGAAAGTGTTAATATTATAAATTGCACGAAGAAGTAGAAAACTTACTTCTAAATCAATATGTACTGTTCTATATCTGTTTTAATGCATTCGTCTAGATAAACAGTCATGTATTTCCGTATTTATGTTTAAATAATCAGTCTATGATTGTGAAAAATAGTGTTATCACATATGATATATTATTCTTGTATGTTAAAAAGGTCCATAAATCTTTGTTTCATTATACTTACGGAAAATCAATATCAAAAATGTTAACAGTAAGATACATAGTCACAGTCACGTGATCAAAATGGCGAATTCTCCACAAAATATATAAAATTTTGAATTCATGGATTAATTTGATAATCTTGTAGTTTTATGTGAAATCAGTGTTCAAAAAGTTGCATTTATGTGATGATAAAACTTTTGCATGTAGCGGATGAAAATTGTGCTCTGTTTACATAAAGGATTATCTCCAGAGATCTAAGGCAAATAAATTAACTTGAAAATGATCTAGTAATGTAATGGAATGTCCGCGGATTTATTTAATATTTTCAATGGAAAAGATGTGACAATGCTTCGGATAAAAAACGGAAAGCTAGTCACAATTCTATTAAAGACGTGGATGAAAGTAAAACCGGACGATTTTACTCACACGGTAAGTGGTGGTTTACAAGAAATAAACTCTTCTTTTTAAAAATGGCAACAGTACAACTGTTAATGTAAATACGCGTCTCAATAACGTGGCAGGAAATAAAACCCACAGTGTCGTGTTGCTATAGGTAATTACTTCAAAACAGAAAAATAAAAATGATAATAAAATCTTTTGGTTACATATACGTGTACATAGTTACTGAAAGCTAAATACATTTAAATGGACTTCCAACGAAAAAGAAAAAGGAAGGAATTATTCATCACAATTATAACAATGAAAGTATAAAAGAAAAACAGCAGTACAAATTATCACAAAACAGTAAAAAGACCTCTTTTTACCAATCAAAATTGTTTAGAGAAATCGACTGATAGATATAATACAAAAAGGAAGACTGTAGTTTATATAAGATTTCCACCAACATTAAAAAGAAACTTTCCATAAAATAGTTTCCACAGACCATGGTTGTTCTTAAATAATATTCTTTTAATCAAGAATCTTTTAAAAGCGTTAATAAAAGATCAAGGTTAACCATTTTTATTCCATACCTTTATTATTATCTTGTATTACTGTTTCTCTGTTATTTTTTTCTGTTTTACGGTTCCATAAAAATTAAAACATCGTTGTTTTGATTTCTTTTATTACTTCAATTGGTGGATTTGATAACATAGAGAAAAACAGAATCCCTAAAGAAAGCCCAACACGGCAGTATTGAAAATGTTGCAGGGTCGGTTTGATTGAGCCTGTTCATGGATGGTACTGTCAAATGCAAACTACCGTCCACACCCCCGTAGCACCGGCTTAAGCAGAATTCAACATTTAAACACGAAAATGGTGAAATTTGTAATCTAAAAACATCCGCAGATGTGTTCGTAAGGCGGTTATCATGGAAGGTTTAATGTGACACGGTAGGGCTATTCCATGAAAAGCGGCGTATTGTCCCTAAGTAAAAGAATCTGTGTGCCCAAAACATGAAAACAATGGGCGAAACAAAATAAAATGTAATTAATTTATGAAGCCTGCATATTAAAAACAGGGCGTCAAAAGACAAATTTAGAAAGCAGGCAACATATCCGAAGGGTGATTAAACAGTAGGAACCACCCACGTTGACAAATGCCAAATAGAAAAAATACCACATAACATGGATAAACAACAATAATGTAAGAGGATAAATCAGTTGTGGTAATGTAAAAGATTGAATGACAGTTACCTTTCATATCAGTGATATTTTCCTATGTTCAGTTGTTTATAAACAGTTTGTAAAATTTTGAAGTTTAGGTAAGAAATTTAAGTTGAAAATATTTAATTTATTATGAGTAAATACCATTTCTAATGTTTTGGCGGACTCGAAATATTTGTTTTTGTTTGGTTTTTTAGTTGTTGTTGTTTTGTTTTTTCATTTCCTTCTATGTCAATTGATTTTGCTCTACTCAACATTCCACTTATTTTGTGATCAATAATTTGGTTAAATTCTTTGTATTTCTGTTGATTTCGACCGTGTCTTTAATTCTGTTTTTATTTCTTGTTTTATATTCGTAATCAAGTAATGTGCTATTGTTTAATCCCCATATATCAATTGAATTTTCGACATTTATGATATCATTTAGTTTTTGCCTGTATTTCTATGGCTTTTTGATTTCCGTCTCTTTAATCTATTTGTGTATCTTATATTGTGTTAAAATCACCCCCAATAATGATTTCCTGATTTATTTTCCTTTCTTTTGCATAAAAAAACTCCAGCATTATCGTCGTTTGGTCCGTTAACATTTATCATATTAATTAGTTTTTTGTTTAATACAATCTAAAATCGAAAACGCTAAAATTTCTCAATTTAAGTAAGAATCAAATTAAATTGCGACACCCTCGCTTGAACTATTTTTCCCCCTCAAGAAAGATTTAAAGATTTGCTTGCCATTCATTTTTTCCATTTCAGTATCAATTGCAGATGAATGCGTTTTGTTTTTTTGTTTGTTTTTTTTTTGTAACTAATATATTTGAAACTTTTTAGATTTTAGGAATTGAAAAATATGTTGTCTTTTTTTATAATTACTTAATCATCTAACATTGAATGAGAAAGAATCATTCTGAACTTTACTATAAAAAAAAAGGTAAATGTAGGCACCATGTTATCGGAAACGATCATACTTCTGCAGGATTTTTTCATTGCTAAAATTATTAAATGTATTTTTCTTCAGAGTTATGTTAACAACAGCAAACGTTTTATTATGTGTTTTTAGATTTTTAAAAGGGCCTCTGATTGCGTGTATCGGAATGCCCTCAGGTTAAAATTGTATATGGAGTGTTAGCGCATTATCCATTAAAAAATTATATTTATTACGTTAACTTTTATTAATTGCAAAATAAGGACTTTTATTACTAAGGTTCTATCTATCGACACTTTTATCAACGTATCAAGAAATGTTAAAATATTAAACATTGTGGTTCCGACTAATGGAAACAGACAATATTATCCGAAAGGAAATTTATAATACGGGTTTAGATGATTGTAATAATGGTTAAACAAAGTGGGTAACAAAAGTTAAAGAAATATTAAATAAAAATGGTTTAAATAACGACTGAAATAGCCTAGAATCTGTCAATTTAATTATATGTATAAACATACGAATATAGACTCGTTTTTCAAACCTGACATGTTGATATAGAAAATGATAATGTTAAAGATTTTTATACAAATGTTAAAAACAATTTCACATATAAATTGTACTTAGTTATTTTGCCTAGCAGCATAAGAGTTATTATTGCCTTCTTCACATCCTGCACTTACTCAGCTCATAGAACTACATTTATCTGTGATTTAGTTGTCTATTCTATAATTGTATTTTTGTGCCCCCACTTTAAAGGAGGGTGGCATTTAGATTTACCCTTTCCCGTCCGTCCGTTTTTATGTTGTGTCGCAAGTAGCTCAAAAAGTATTTGACGTAGAGACATGAAACTTAACAGGAATATTAGTCAGTGTAGTTGTGCACCTGGAATTGTGCGTGTGAGGTCATTCAGTATTTGTAGAGTAATTGCCCTTGACCTTATAAGCATTTGCAATTTTCAACTTGTGTCGCCCGTAGCTCAAAAATATTTGACCTAGGGTCATGAAACTATATAGGAATGTTGCTCAGCATATGCAGTTGTGCATCTGGTATTTTGCTTGTGGATTAATTCTATTTTGTCCTTGACTTAGTTAAATTTTGCTATTTTCATAATGTGCCACGCATAGCCCAACAGTATTTGACCCAGAGTCAATAAATATTGAATGTTAGTCAGCATGTGTAGATGTGCACCGTGGGTTTTAGTTGTGGATATATTCAGTATTTCTAATACTGTCCTTTTAATTGTCCTTGAAATAGTATAATTTTGCAATTTTCAATTTGTGTTGTGTGTAGCTCAAAAAGTATTTGACCTCGAGTCATGAAAGTTTACAGAAATGTTGGTCGGCCTTGTGTTGTTGTGCACCTGCGTGTTTGCTAATGGATTTATTCAGTATTTTCAGAGTTATTGCCCTTGACTCAGTAAAAGTCGTTACAAAATGTTGTGTTATATGTACCTTGAGTGCTTAAGTTAGAACAAACCACTTTACAGGAATGATGATCAACAAATGTTAAGCTTGAGGCGTCAGTGTGGCATACGCGAGCTCTAGGTTCAGGCGTCAAACATCAACATAAATATTCTCCGGTTCATAACTCTATCATACATCAAAGGATTTTGTATTCAGATAGATAAGCATTTAGTATATTGATTCCTTGATGTCCTAGCATTTTTGATAGTCAATGCTTTAATTTGACATTAAATAAAATTGTTACTTATTTGTGATTCTAAAAACAACGAAGTATTTATCGCATATTATTACCTTATTTACATACATTTCACTGCTTATATTACTCGTTAAGACATATAATTCGCAAAATGATTTTTTTAAAAAAGACTTGTCTACTTTTTCATAAACTTGTTTGAACAATTACCAGTTTCGAAGGCTCTTAAGCGCACATTAGGGTCTATTATAATTAAATACATTAAGAGTTCGGTTATTTTTGCAATCTAGGTCAACGGTAACAACCGAAGTGTGTGACATTAGGATGACCAAAGCCAGTCGGACATTCGAACTTATTTTAAGAAAATGCGGACTGAAGCTGAAGCGTTACTATAAAGTCGTACTTGCAGCAGCGGTGATACTTTTGCTTCTTGGGTATACTCAAATAAATGACACAGGTAAGGTATTGCATATTACAAATGTATTCAAACCTGTTCAAATTGTAAAAATAAAAACAATATAAATACATGTATGATGTATTTTAGAGGTTGTATTTCTTTGGATGCAAACAAGCATATGGTACTGCTTCATTTTGTTACTAGTGTGTCCTAAACATGCGTCTCTTTAACCTTTGTTTTAATCGTTGAACCATTTAACGTGCCTTTTTCTTCTGCTTTTTATAAACCATTGAGTACTTTTGTTATGATCATGAGGTTTTTTAAATATTTATTGACATTATTTATGTGTAAATTCATATGAAATTCTGTATCTATAACAAGTGTTACAATTGCACATGACGGGGAATCAGCTTACACTACCTCGTAATAAGGAACACGAGAGAATAAATAAGATTGAGGTTTGGTGTATCAATTAACCGTTTTAAAATGCAAAGAAATGTTTTACATATTGACCTTTAAAAGACATTACACTATCGTACCCTGTTTGTTCTTTATGTTTTGACTAAATTAATGTGTTTTGTCTTGGCATTACTAGTTGTATTCATCTTCTCCGTATTTTCTCCGCTTAACTGTTTGCCATCCAGCCTTCCCAATTTTCCGACATAAATTTCTTTTACATATGCCTTAACTTAAACTCATTTCAATTATTTATTGCCCTTCCCCTTGTCTGTCCTCCCTTTCCCCTTACATTTTTGGTTGTCATAGGTATTGGATATTGTTGAGCTGCATTTCATTAATATTGCTCTTTTTTGTTCATCTTTATTTTTATATTTTGCCTTATTTCTCCTAGATTACAATATCTTACTTTATTAGTTCAGCTTGACGATGTACAGGGTATGATTCTCAACAGACACACAATCAGGACAGACATTGGTGAATCAAGCTATTGGTCGACATATCTGAATACCACAGAGGCGTCACATGTTAGTTTGTACCTAAAATTGAATTTTAAATCAAGTTATTAAAAGCTTTATCCAATCTGCTTCATAACTTATCAATTAATATATTTATCGACACCCTGATGGGCTCAAACCATTGGCAATTATTTTAATTAAGACAAATATATTAATTTGCAATATTTTGAAATGCCAATCTCTCCCGAAGACTTGGAAAAAAACAAAGTATTGCTGAAATAGATATTTTATTCATATCAAACATTAGTGTAAATTGTTTATTTTATATCAATTAAGCGAAATACAATCAAATATAGTGTTGAATATATATTGAATAGTTTTTAATATAATACTATATAGCCACAATGAATTATATATATTTATTTATATTGATATTTATTCATATATAATGAATAAACTCAAGCTTATTCAAAGTATGTCTTTGATGAACCGATACAAATGTCAAATGATTATACGGTCGGAACAATCAAAATTGATATCAAACCGTTAAGCCTATTCAAAACATAACAATTAATTGTGGCAGGTTCAACCGATGTTTTTTTATATCAATCAACTCTACAGAAATAAGCCATCAATTGATATGTAATAGTTACCGTACGAGGAATAGGTCTGCATAGTATTTACAGACCCGGGTGGCGATTTGATGACCGAGAGAGCGTAGCGTTGGGCTTTCTTTAGGGATTCTGTATTTATCTATTTTAATAGGCAATCCGGTCTGTAAATACTATGCAGACCTTTTCCGAGTGCGGTAACTATCTTACCTACATGCTCTTTTGTTTTTCTATCCATGCATCAGTTTTTAGCTCAGTATTCATTAATATTACTCACAAGAACATATTATTAATGTACTTTATCATGTTTAAGAACGCATTCCAGAGCAGTGCAAAGATACCATCCGCTACGCTCTTGTAATTCATTCGTCCACTAATCAAGTGTTAATTTGAATTTTCTCGTGTTTTTTGTGGGGTTTCATTTTGTAATAAGGTCAGGTAATGTACTTGTTGATAATGAAAGCAAAGGTAAGATCATTATTTTGAATACATAACATATTAATAATATATACAAATATTGAGGAAGATAAAAAGTTTTCTAATCATAAAAACGGAATACTTTATCTTTATATATAATAAATTTCATGGTAAATAGATGATCAGGCTATTTCTAATATAATTAAAATATACATGTTTTTCAAAGGAAAGTAGTAGACAGGGTTCTATGAATAAATATTAGTAATACATGTAGTTATACCGTCATGTAAGTTGGGTTTTTTGTTGTTGTTTTTTTATGATGGCTGATTTTAAATGTTTTTAGAATTTCATCCATGTTTGGAAGAATTTTCTTTCGGTGTATTCTTAATTAGAATCATCCTTTTTCATATGTTTGATAAGACCGCGTGTAAGCACGCGGTTTATAAAATGGAAGCGCAAGTCGTATTCTTGCGAAGAACAGGCGAGTACTAGTATACAAAATCCAAATTAAAATGTAAAAAAACTGGGAAAAAATGAGAAAAATAAAACTTAAAATCTTATACTTTAAATGAACTATACTCTCACTGAAAGTAATATTTTTGGAAAGAAAGATGCTTAAGTTGACTTTGATTCAAAATGCACCAATAATATAATCGTCGTATATATTACATAATGCAGAATTGTTAAAATAATGCAGGATTGTGCAAAATCAGACATAGTTGTGGAAATAAATGCCGAAAACTAGTATCTTATGAAGTAATATAGTTCGTCATATGTGTTAGGTATACCGAAAAGCAAACTATAAAAGAAAGGCTAAATGTGTGTTATTGTACTCAATAATATCGGCGAAACACAAACTTCAACGCAAGAACAGTAGCCAGTTCGTTTTTCTTACAAATAATCTGGAATATATGTTATGAGGGTCCGTACAGTCGTATGCGCTAATTCATTTCTATTATTTTGATGAAATGTACTTTGAAATATGTATATCGACCCTTTTTCCTATTTATAGTGGTCTTTACCCCCCCCCCCCCCCCCCATATAAATTTGCACAATTCAGCGTTATTTTTCAAAATTTCTGCGCTCACGCTGACTATTGTGTAATGCACGAGTTTCTCGACTTCACATTTTTTTCTATTGTATAGAGAATAATAAAAACAACAGGTCGGAATATATTTGCAGACCTGTTAAGCGGTCGGTAAGTGATTTACTAGACCGCTTTTAACAAAAGAGCCGGTAGGTAATTGATCATTTTACAATGTCCGCATTCTTCCGCCCCCCCCCCCCCCTCCAATTCGCTTTCATCGTGAAATCGAGTTTATTTTTCCTTCAAGACCATTTTTATTGTGCAAAATGACCCCAAAATGAAATGAAATGTAAACCTAAAAGAATCTTCTTTAAGAAAAAAGAACATTTTTCTTCTTTAGAAAAGCAAGGATGAGTTTATCATGTTTAAATGATACTTTTAGAGAATATCAACAGAAGAAAGTAGCGCTGATGTTGAATAATTTGTTATTACAAAGGTAGAAAATTGGGGTAGAAGTTTGACTTCAATACAAAATACTAAATCACTTTCACTGTACATATTGCCAAAAACTACATGTATTAGAAGTAAAAGATGATTCAGGTAAATAACCAATGATTATAAATGTACATCAAAAATAAAATATAGATAGTATTTTACTTTTTGAAAAATGAATCTTAAAGTAAATCTGGGACTTGATTTAGATTAGTTTTATAATAAACACTGACTTGAATTCATTTAAACTACATGTGAAGTTTCACTTCTGTTATAGGCATATAAAGCTGTATACTCGAGTTTAGTGCTTTCTCAAAAAGTAATGTCCATTATGATTTTTCATATATTGTTAATGCGAACTTCATAGAAGGTTTAACTGCTAAAGGAAGTTGAGCAGGTTATGGTTCAGTGATTCATCTGTATGATTCTCTATCTATTTATACTGCAACATATTCTCTCCTCTTTATAAGTATGATATGCAGCTGCAGGCCTGTACAATGAATGATTGAAATGTATAAGGGTCCCTACTTAACCTGTCAGATTTATTTTCATTGTCTGAACTATTTCCACGAAGTTTGTTCAAAGTTGAATTCATAAAAATGGCAAAGGAAGTTTCCCTACCAGGGACAGATTCGTTCAGGCAGTTTAAGGGATTTTGCTGAAAGTATTGAAAGTAAAATTCATAATGATAGTATATTTATTAATGCCTTTTTATGATTTCAGAGTGAGGAAAATATTCAATGAACGCATCAAAGTACAGATCATAATTGTATGATATTTTTTTCATATATTAAAGTTTCGCAGTCCTGTATCTGCATTAAGCGGTATTTTTCAACGAAACCTCTCCAAAGTCAATTTTAGGTATGTCTTGGGAACATTTTACTTATGTTCATACCGTCGTAACGCAAATGTGCACTGAATGTTAGCGTTACACTATATACGTGCGTCAGTGAATAAAGGATTGTTTTTAACTGAAAAATATGGATGTGATCAATAGAATATTTATTCCTGCAGGTTCATAACTAAATTTATAAAACTCGTTCACTCAAATAATAATATAATGTTCGGCAGCGGCTCGCATAGAATAAAATTTTATTCAACTCGTTCAATAAATTTAGTATTGAAACTACACTTATTAAATATCCTCTATTTATTTTTCGAATACGCTGGTCAGTTTGTTATCTTTGGTTGTTCAGAGAGTAATATCCGGTAACATGTGCATTGGTTTGTCAAAAGACGCTGAATTCTATAGCAGTATATATTTGAACGTCATTTAATTTTTCTTTGATAATATTTCTCATTTCTTAACAGAATATCACACTCCTGTAGCACCAACCAAGAAATCTGTTAGCTATTTAAAACAACGTTTGGTTGTTGAACAAGCTGTTTCGGAAATGTCTAATACATTGTATTCCTATTACATTCTCTTGCAGAAATCAGCAATCAGTAATAAAAGGCTGTTTGGTAAAACAACTACATACCCTACAGATGGATATAAAAGAGCAGAATTACTTCGGGAAAAATGCTCTTCCTCTGTTAGAAATCTGCATGCGAGAGTTCGAGTATCTTATAATAAAGCACATAACATTCTTTATTGTCCCCTTTGTAAAATAGCATCAACATTCTGGACTCGTGCTTTTAAAACGTTTGAATATGAAAAGAGAGCATTAGCTAAGAAGCATCCTTACGAAATAAAGATTTCAGATGCTCCAAGAAGTGATTTGTACTTTGACACATCTAGCGAATACATCAAAAGATCACACGGCAGTAGAAGTAAAATAAACGCTAAAGGTTCGTTTAAATTCTTATTTGTTAGAAATCCATTCAGAAAATTGTTTTCAGCATTTGTTGACAAAATTGTTGGACCCAATCCAATATTTTGGAAAGTATTTAAAACGAAACCTGAATATTACGATGTAGTTAACACATTGTGTGGTGCTGACCTCAAGTTTGGACAATTTCTAAAAAATATTGTTCAGACAGTTCAGTTAAACAATACACTAGACTGCCATGTGAAGACATTTAATGCATGTGAACCTTGTGCAATGAACTATACATTTGTTGGGAAAATGGAGACTTTTAAAGAGGATACATTTCATATTTTGTCTAAATGCAACCAAAATGAAACATTTGAAAAATTGGCCATTTTTGAAAAGCAGTTTAGTTCATTACATGCAGATGATGCAATCGACGATTCAATAACTAGTCCATTTAGTTGGACGGATGAAATACGAAAATGTATTCCATGGGCCGAGGCTTTGCAAAGAATATGGAGAAAACTACAGATAAGAGGGGTGATTGGTATGCAAGCATTTCCTCTAAGTGACAGAGAAGCTGAGAGAATTAATGAAACAAAGTTTATCGAACTTGTTAAGAAGACAAGGCTTAGAACGACGTCTAAAGAAAGGCAATGGCAAAAGGAATACGCTTTCATGGAAGCATATCAAACTGTTCCCTCTAATGTTATCAATGACATCAGAAAAATATATTCTCGTGATTTTAAGTTATTTGATTACGATGATATACCAAATAACTTGTTTAAGACTGATGCGTCGATTTTAGATTTTAAGTTTTTAGATTATTCTAATGTAAAGGAAAACTATTATCCTAATATAAAGAAATCCCTTCTTTAGTTTTCATTGATATGAAAAGCTGTTACAATATGACCATGTTATGTAACAGATATTTTTTCAAATATTTTTTTTCTTTGATATGGGAACAAATAAAATACTGATATGTAGTCTTAGGGAATGAATAAAGTATTTTCTTTTCAAAAATAATTCAAACTTTTTAAAGACAGGGTTTTTAATTATGTTTAGTTTTTTATGTTATCTTCTTTGTAATCGTGTTTAACCAGGTCTCTTGCCTCTACACCCTTTGGGCGATGGTCAAACATCCGACGACGCCAATTACGACGTCATAAGTCAACCCTTTCAACACCAGGTCACGTGGCACTGCATAATTACTATGACATACATGGAATACATAGAATACCTGTACCATGTAACATGGCCTTATTAATAGGGACGAAGTTTATTGCAATATGATGTTCATATTTTAACGGACAATAGGCGTGACTAACACAGTAAAGTCTATTTTTGCATATTTTGACCTCTTTATTGGTATTAACACGGGTTGTAAGTGCCTATATGCTTTTCCTTAGCTGCACAGCAAAATCAATCTAATATAATCAAAATAATGGCGGATACATCTACGTGTGTTATTTCATGTTAACTACTATGTGTATGTAATATGTTCCTTTGTAGATATTTATTATTTCTACTGCAGTTTCGTTTCTTTAAAATCCAAATTATTCTCAAAATAATTATATTTCTATTACAACCATAGTAGCAAGATATTTTACAGATTGTTTCGAAAATTATAAAATTATGTAGCGTGGACTTATTTTTTCCGCTGGCATGTACATGATATAATATGTAACCATTTTACATGAATCTGTGACACATTCTTGACTCTTTATGTATTTTTAATGCCTTTCATGACAAGTTGAGTTGAATAAGATATTTATTTCAAAAGATTGACTATTTTCACGGTGATTGACCCATAATTAATAAATAGAAATGTAAAGGATTGCCTAATATATAAGATTGCCCCGCCATTTTTTATCTATTGAGAATACTAGTAACATGTCCATTCTGAAGGACATCTATATAATTTCCGTTGTGCTGCATGACATACTGGATATTCATTAAAAGTAAAATATGAAATTGAAAACATATATGACAAATTGTAACTTTTACATATATTCCCAACATTTACACTTGACTGGACATAATAACACTTGGAATTGTGACGGAAATGAGTTCGCCGTTTGCATCCAAAAAAATACAATTCATTCGTAAATTTAATTAGATAAGAAGAGTAGGCATTTTAGTTTTTATAGTCAAATAGATATAAGTCAACAGAATCATCCAAAGTGTTTATATTTTGAATTGCTTGTTTACTCACAATTTGTAAGGAAATTTACTTCAAAAATACTTTATTGCTTAAGTAAAACCTCTTGGACAAATGAAAAATTTATATTTGAATATTTCAAATCATTCCGGATAAGTATCCAAAGAAAAATTATATATTTGCATTTAAGAATATTGTAATTTTTTTGTAGCACAAGATTAATAATCAACGGCTCGGTACACGCTACAGAATAACCAGTGTTTTTCTTTGCTGTAATTAAACGTACAATATTCGATATGTAAATAATGGATAAATTGTTTTACTAAAAACGTGTCAGACACGATTAAAACGTTTATTCTTTAGAAAGAGGAAACATGATTTTTATAGTGTTAAGATAGCGGTTTTAGACATGATAGATGCTTATGTGACGGAAATGTACTTTATAGTTAATTTGATTGCCTCCCCTTTTTATACGTTCGCCGTTTGCATCCAAAACAAAAAAATACAGTTCATTCGTAAATTTAATTAGATAGCAAGAGTAGAAATTTTAGTTGTTTTTACCGTCAAATAAATATAAGTTAGGAGAATTATCCAAAGTGTATATATTTTGAATTGTTTCTTTACTCACAATAATTTGTATGGTAATTTACTTCAAATGACAGACGCTTATAAGGGTTAGTTAAAATCAGTTTCAAGAAACGTTTTATTAGTTTAGCCAATCAAAATTTTTAATTTTATTCACTGCGGGGATGATGCTTCGCCAGCATATAAATAGAGCGTGTTTAGTGTGAAAATTCAGTCTGGTCCTGTCCGTTGGAGAGTGGAAACGAAGTCATAAATACTAACTGGTACGCAAAAATCTCAGATTTCTGGTACTAAGGTCGTTTTATGATTTCTGTAAAATTCCTTGGGCATAATTGTTTAAAGAAATAGATATTTTAATTAAGTTTTAGTTTTGGCTCCGGACCGTTAAGATCGAAGTTGTAATTATATTTACTAGTAGCCAGGCATCTTAGATACTGGTGCTAAAAATACCTTATTGCCTAAGTAAAACCTCTTGGACAAATGTTTGATAGAGTATAGTTTATTTTGAAGATAGTATTTAAAGAATTGGTTTTTGAACGTTTGGTTAATTTGAGATAAGGGATTTTTATATTGAAATATTTAAGTGAGAAACAAATTTGTGTTAGATTTAGGAATATAAATTTTAGTTTGTTTGAAAGTAAGTGTAAATAGAGTTTAATTGCTTCTTGAAATATATATTTTGGATAATTTAAGAATTAGTTGAAGATTGTTATTTTTGCATTTTATTATTTCTAGAGTTTTTATTAAGTTGATATCTAATCAAAAGGTTAAGAAACCACAAGGAAAATTTATATTTGAATATTTCAAATCATTTCGGATAAGTATCCCAAGAAAAGTTACATGCATTTGCATTTAAGAATGTCAAGATTATTTGAGAATATTGTGATTTTATTTTGTAGCAAATAGATTAAATAACCAACAGCTCGGTACACGCTACACTTAGATCTCAACTACCCGAGGAACATACCGCTGCATCTGAAATCATTTGTCATAAAAGTAGCAAATTTGTCATAAAAGTAACACATTTGTCACAACAGTAGTAAAGTTTTTATAAAGTGGTATTTTGTCTTCCATACAAATATAATATATAATTAATCACTGGCACTATATTAATTGCACCAAAATATAGTTCGGGAAATAGGTCACTGAGTACACTTAGGTAGTTTTAAAACTTAGTGATGGATTACTGCACCACCTTTTACGTGGTTTGTCCAATTATTCTATAATATAAAAATATCGTAATAGTGTTTTCAAATATATATACATATGTAAAGTGATATGTATTATATTGTATTATTAATTCAATGCTACACTTCAACTTAACATGCATAGTTTCATTCATTTTAAGATTTACGTTTGTTCCAGACTCCGAATGTCGGTGCTGGTTTTATTTATCAGAGACCGATTTACTAGGTTTTGATAATTGTTTTTATTTCAAAAAATCATGACAACTGTCCAGCGCAATGTTAGTAAGGTGCGCTCTGGTCCGTGCCAGAACAAAGCGTTCCCTAGCAATTAATGATACCCATATTTAGAAAATTAAATGTTACTTTATTTTCTTATAGGGCGCTTCCTGCATTTTGATTGGTCAAATCTGTCCCTAGAAATAATAATTTTATGCAAATGCAAGATTTGCCGCCAATCAAAGGCGCAATTGAAGTTTAGATTTTGGAATATAAAGTAAGAATCTTGTGTGTTTCAATTTACTTAGTTTCGAACACAGATACAATTGTTCAATACGTTTATTTTTGTTTTATTTTCCCGTGTTCGGAAAAATTATTGTTTATATAATTTTGTTCTAAAATAACTACATTTATTATTGTAAAGGTAAATGCAATTACAATTTTATGATAAGATAAATAAAACTGTATCATAGTTAAGGTTTTGCTGTAAAAATTGATAATCTGTAATTCTATCAATTAATAAATTTGTTAAAATTACTCACAGTAATTGTTATGGTTGAATTCTTTTGTATTTTTTAATTTGTAAGTATGTATGAATTGTTTGTATGTTGTTTGTATTTATGCAATTTTTGAAAGTATTAATGAATAACTCTCAGATAACCGCTATACGCTATATACGCTATTCGCTGTATGCTATGGGCTGTATGATGAAACACCGCGAAAATTCTGTAGTAACATGTAGCTCTACAGTCTCATGTAAGCGGAGGGCAGAACTGCAGTCAAAAGAAAAGCAAGCAGCAAAACGAAGAAGCGAGGAGGTTCGTCGGGAGCTTGAACTACAGTCGGCCCGGTACGAACTAGAACTGGCTAAGCTTGAGGAAGAGAAATTAATTTTCAACGAAAGATACGCGTCACGTTACCGTACGCCCTAGCAACTGACGTCCTAGTAGAAAATTACGTAATGGACTTACCTAGAAATATTAATACATGTAGTGAGAACTTTTGTAATCATGTTATATCTTCACAAGTTGATTCTCAGAACATTTATGGTTAACCTAAACATGAACTAATTTAATGGGAATCTTGATGCTTATTGTAAATTTCTCAGCAACTCCGAAATGAATATTGAGGCTAGGGTTAAGTGATAATAGATTAAGATTAAATTATTTATTTAGCCAAATATTGTATTGAAGAATGTGTAATTTACAGGTCTCATGTAGGCAATTTGGTAAATGGCAGTGCCAAAAAGAGTAATGACGTAAAGGGTCTAATGAACCTGTCACTCCATATGGAGAAATGTCACATAACTCTAACTCAGCTAGGTTTCGTATCCGATGTACAAATACAGAAAATCTGCGAACAATAGTGAGGAGACTAACACTTCACATTCGGATCCAGTTGTTCGAACATGCAAGTAGCCTGATAGAGCAGGGGCTCGAACTAAGTTTCAGTAGTCTTCTAACCTTTGTAAAGGAACGGTCAATTGTAACAAATACAATGTATGGTTATAATCTTACGAATAAGTCCAATAAACAAACGGTGAATTCGCATCGAAATTCTCAACTAAAACCTTCACAGCTTGTGTTGTCCACTGGCTCTGATAAGAGAAACTCAGGTAAACTGTAAGATGGCCCATCAATTAAGGGAATGAGCAGACTTTCGGTCAATTGATATTGATTCAAAGCCGAGGGTTATCAGAGAGCATGAAATGTGTGAAAACTGTATTTCAAACATGATGCCTAAAATTGTAGAGCTAATAGTTTTGTGGGGTTTCATGTTGTACCGGGAAACATAATACAATGTTTCAACCGAAATTCTGGCAAAAACCAACAATTTAAAAGGGTTGAGGATAAACATGTTGCCGCTTCCGAATCGTGGTGTAAACAGGTAAGTTTGTGCATAGTTCCTGTCGTCGTAGGAACAAAAACTATGCAAGTAGAAACTTATGCTCTCCTTGATGAAGGGAGTGATGTAACACTTTGTAGCGATAGCCTTGTAAAAAGGCTTAGGATTGAAAGTAAACCTTGTAAGTTCACGTTAACTTCAGTGAACAAATCTGGTCAAAATATGAATGGCAAAGAAGTACAACTACAGGTAAGTGTATTAAATAGGGGTCAGGTTATTGATCTTCAAAGAGTAAGGTCTGTAAAACCCCTGCCTATATCCTTGCAGTCGTTGCCAGACCGGTCTGTGACAGGTCAGTGGAAACACCTTAATGGTATCAATTTACCGAAAATTGGTGTAAACTAAGTTGAGTTGCTTATGGGAAGCGACATCCCAGATGTATTCTAGGTACAGGAATAGTGAAGGGGGAATAGAGGTGAGCCTTTTGCAATCAAGTCGATATAAGGCTGAAGTATTATCGGACCTACATATAATGAATCATCAAATGATCAGGGTAGTATCAATTTTCAGTTTGCATCTAGTACACAGTTGCAAATCGATAAATTATAAGCAATCGGCTTCCCAGATGGCAAGAGCTGTGGCACAGGGATGTCACAGGAAGATCGTCGTGAACTTTCCGTAATGAAAGGTACAGCAATAAAAGAAAACGGTCATTACAAATTGGGAATCCGTGGAGAAACCCAGACGTAAGCCTTCAAAATAAAGTTAAGATGGCTACGGTAAGACTTTCTTATTTAAAGCGAGATAATAAAGCTGTATAAAATAAAGGGAAATGGGTGTATTGAAATGGACTATGCTTCCTTATAAGATACCAGAACGGGATTCGAACCCGGCCATATTTGGTATCTACCTCATCATCCAGTTGTTAACCCAAAGAAGCCGGGTAAGAAAAGGATTGTCTTTGACTGTGCTCCTAAGTATCAAGGCACATCACTGAATGACAATCTGATACAAGGTCCTGACCTTACCTACTGTAATTCTGGCGTACTTGGTGTAGTTGCTGTAAAACTGTACCAGGTTGTCATGGAGGAGCTTGACATCGAGGTTACTGAAAAGTACTTTTGACGGACTCTATGATTGTTTTGGGGTACATAAGAAATAAAACGAAAGGTTCAAAACTTTCGTTGCAAATAGACTATCAATAGTTCAAGAGGTGACGTCACCACATGACTGGAAGTATGTACCCTCAAAGAGTAACACTTAGTAAGTATTCTGTAAAAAAGCATTTATTTTGGTTATTTGATGCAGAAAACATATTGCAGCAAGAAACACACATATTGTACTTTTCTTAGAGTGATGATCATCCATACTTGTAAGTTACATTTGAAAGAAAAGCATTCATGCGTAGTAGTATGCTATCTCATATTAAGATTGAACAGTTATGCAACTTGGCACACCTATACTCTGTAATAAAAAGTTTTATTATATGATTGAGTATAAAAATCTAAATAAAACTAAAATAGTGAAACAGATAAGAGAAGCTTTCGTTTAAATACCACTTTGATTTTTGAGAAATACATATTTTAGTTCGCGTAGATTTATTCTGTTTCCCAGAACATTCAAGAACTTTCCCACAACATTAGAATTTCGCACACACGAGAAGATAAAACATTACAGTTAAAACTATCTTTAATTGATTAATACAAAAATGTAAATAACAATATTCAAAACATAATAAATGAAATCTTTTCTAGTAACTGATCTGTTCCTTTATTTGGTTAAATAATAGCATTTGTATGTTTTTGTTAAAAAAAGTGTCATCCAAATCTTGAAAGTTGTATATATTTTATATAACATTCAATCCATCGTTTGTCGTCCACTTTCAACCGACATTAAATTGGAGCCACCACCACCATGCGGGCCTTGCTTTTTTCTTCTCATCTTGAAAGATACTTGACCAATGCTTCAAAGTTCTTGTATAACGATTCAACATAGAAGAGATTCTTCCGCTCGTTATAGGCCGCAAGATTACATAGGCAGTCATTTCGTCTTTGCCACGAGCTCTGTGAAACCACCAATCATAAGTCCGTACACGTCCGGCTACCTTACGAAGGGCATTCCTCCGGGACAAGCTTGCAATGTTTTGCTGGCGATTGTTAGATTGGCCATCGGTGAATATCCCAACACTTCAGGCTTTCACTTTCGGATGGAAATTCTGTAACCTTAAAAACAAATGCAATTCATTGCAACCCTCCCATTTTTGAAGTTTTTCGTTGACAATATTTTTATTACGGTATAATTTTTTAAATTTCCTTATCTTTTAATTTAAAACCAAAAGTATCATTTCTGCTTAATTTGAAGCAATTAGTTATGAAGTGGGAGAAATCTCAAAGTAGGAATAAATGTATGAAAAAGGTACGCCTTAATCTGAATACAACGAATATATGATGAATCTTATTTAAAAAAACAAGTCTTAAAAAAAACAATCACATGTTGATTATGAATACTCACCTTTAGAAGATTTGAACATCCCAATAGCTTGTATGAAGGCTTCTGCAGTATTTGTTCCACCACCATAATACATAGCTTTTGAAATCGCCCCTTGAATATCCTCGGTGGTTGCATGGTCATCAAAGTCGAAATGTTGATGAACAGTTGTGGAAAATGTGAGCATAGCGGCTTGATTGTACTGATACTGTCCATTCACTTTTTCAAACGGATTTTCTGGGCAAAGCAAACCTATCAATGTGCTTATCTCCTTGTTTGCCTTCCGAAAATTACTCCACCCTATACTACCAGAGCTGTCCATGATGAGTAGAAGGTCCCGGACATTTCCTTGATTCGTCTGTCGTCGCACAAGTAGCCTTCTTTCACCAGGGTTTATGTTAGGGTTATATTTTGGTCGTATAAAATATTGTTCAACATTTTTTGCAGTCTCAATAACTGTAGGTGTTATATCTAAAGGAACATAGAATAGTTCTTCTTATTAACAATTACAGTCACTACAAGGGAATGGATCAATTATTGATATTGATAGATGTTAGTTAAATAAACACATTTCACGTTAGTAAGTGGAATGTGAAAAGGTGATCTTGTTAAATAACAAATGTAGTAGACGGAAACAGCATTCTATTTTCCTGAAACAAACAATAGTTTAATTTTACATTCACAAAGATCCTTCTTTGATTTTGTTTTGATTTTCTATGTAAATAAATGCCGTTTAAATTAATATAATTAATATAACTTGTCTCCCTCGCATCTTACCTATGTATCTGTTTTCGACAAGGTCAGGACACTGTTTTCCTGTTCCGATGGGATTTTGTGTTACATTTCTTTGTTCTAAGCTGTTTGTCCAAATCCAAAATTTCCTCCCCATTCAGACCATTCTGAAAAACTTTGCAGTCGGCTTTTATTTCTGTTGAAAATGTGTAAAAAAAGATATTATGCAAAGTTTGTCTTTGAAAAATAAAACATGATGTTTGTATTTAATGAAAGATAAAAGCAATTTAGAAAACAAATCTATGGTAAAACAACACAAAAACCACTTTATAGAGCACACCGATTGTCTCGTAAAATATTGTTTGAAACAATATATTATTTGAATAAAAACGTTTTTCTTAAAGATTTAAAAAGATTAAACAGTTTAACCTCTTGTTTCACAAAGTGGTGGCACAATGAAACACCTCCAGGTGGAAAGCCATATTATTTTTCTTGATCTTGTTCCGTTAGTCCCAAAGACCCACTTGCCCATTGTAACATGAAGTCATTCTAACAGGGGATAAATTTAAACCAATCCAACATTTAACAAAAGGATAACAGCTTTATATCCAAATAAACTCATTGTTAAGTCTCAAAAGTTGTTTTCTAACAGAAAAGGCTTTTTATTTAATATTTCAAAAACTTGTTCCACGAATATTTAAAGCTGATAATTGATGACAAACCAATAGAATTTAAATACATGTGTACGTGTGTATGCCATTTAAGAAAGTTTCATGATTTTATAAACAGGAAAAAAATGTTTGCGTTACATTAGCTCTGACTAAAGGTTAAATAAAAAAAAAACTAACAAGAATCCACAGATTTTATCGTGTACAGGTTGCAAATGAAATATCAAAACATCCTTGTTTTTCATAAGTTTTGTCACGTAGTTTTCTTTTAAACGTACATGCAAGTTTAACCTTCCTTTAGATAGCATTACAAGTACTTTGTTTCACTCTGAATATAGATTTACAGAATTTCAGATGTAATCGTTTAATGTCCTTTGATTTTGAAAATACGTTGAGTTCAAAACGGTGCATACATTTCACAGGTACACGATGTGACTGCAAGAGACATGGGATGCCAGTTGTAGACACGCTATAACTTACAGCCATAATAATTGTAGCATTGTAAATAAAACAAGATAGAAATAAGATTTTAATCAAGCAGAGTAATTACACTATAAGTGATATGAGTATGTTCATCTCGAGTTATTACATTATTAACGGCATCTTTATTTGTCAAAAGGGGTGTGTGATTCATTAAAAACACTTGCTTGGATTTCACTATCGCGTTCATAAAAGACGAACACGATTGAAGTTTCACATAATCTCACTTTGATCTTAATAATGAAATATATTCAAAAGTTTTAATAATGGCTGTTCGAGAGTGTAAGGGCAGGATAATTACTTTCGTTTGTCTTTTCTTTATGTCAATTCTTAGGAAAGGGCAGAATTACTCATCCTTTTCTGAGTTAACATGGCGATCATTAAGGTGCCACACAAAAAATGTGAACTGCTTCGGTATATTTCAATATTCAGTACACATTTTTTCCCCAGAAAAATGTTCACGAAAAATGTTCAGAAAGAAAACGATATCAATTTTTTTTTTTAAACGAAACGATTTTCGAAATCTTATAGATGAAGTAATGATGTGTTCGACGAGTTATAACACTAAGCAATACTAGCTGCAGTATCTAATTTGAAAACATGACAAAAAATCATGATAAAGTTTGCATATGATTCATAAATATGTAATAGAAATATAAATTTTAAACAGAAACATTCCGATTTTGAAATGGTACAGTGCAAAATTTTTTAAAAAACTGGAAAAAAATTTGATTTTTTTTGTTCACATACCTTAATTTATATGTTGCTATTTTACTTCCCCAAGTACAAATCTTTTAACAATACAATTTACTTTAAAAGGAAAAAAATAAACAAATATAATTGGTTAGAAAAAAGTCAAGGCTTATTCAAACATACCAAGAGCATAAACAAAAGAACTCTTAAAATACGTGCAATGGCCAAAACAATTTGTTTTGTTCAAATACAGACATTTTTTTCTTCCATGCTATCTGTAAACATGATGTTTGTACCCCCTCGTCTCCTCAATAAGGAAGAAAAACAATTTGTTTATTTCCGCACAGTCACGTTCGATATGCCGACTTCCTTGTTATTTATGTTTATGTTTGGGCATGCTTATTGACAAAAAAAACCATAATGTTTTAAACCCGCATCTAGGAGCCGTGTCTATAATGTTGAAACAGGTATATTATAAAGAAAATAAAAAAATATATATTTAAATCATAGAAAAAAAGTAAAGGTAGAAAAGGTCGAGCGAATAAATAAACAAATACAACATTTCTTAAATAATGAAGGACCATACCGGTATTATATAATATACTTACATGCTAATATGATGAAATGAATGAATGAATGACATGAAATGAATGAATGAATGAATGAATGAATAGATAAATAAATGAATGAATGAATGAATGAATGAATGAATGAATGAAGAATGAACAATGGTCAAATTAAGACAAAAAAGACAAAATGTGAAATAGAAAAGCAGACAAGAAGTAAACGTTCAACTGTTTTGGGTGAGTAAGTGCCAAGAAGCTGTTATAGGAACCTTACGAGGACATGAAAGAGAACACGATTATTTCAGACGCTTTCATTTAACCAGTGTTTCTTATGTCACTTTACTGATGTCACAGATGAATTTCAATTCGAATGCATATACTGCAAATTGACATATAACTTACAAGACAAATGAATGTAGGTGAATTTTGAATTTTTCGCAACATAAGCAAAACTTACGAAAGTACGATACGAAGATGCGAAGACACGATGACGAAAACACAAAAACTCGACAAATTCAAGTCGATAAATACCGTCGTTTTTATTTAGTTCCGTCCATTGTTTTCTCGTTTGGGGCACACGCATTCTTTTACTTGGGGGACCATACGCCGCTTTTCATGGAATGACACTACTGTGTCACATTGAAGGTTCCATGATAACCGCCGTATGAGCACATCTGCGGATGTTTATTAAATTCAAAATTCACCATTTTAGTGTTTAAATATTGAATTCTGCTTAAGCTGGTGCTAGGGGGCGTGGACGGTAACTTGCAATTTCCATTACCGTTTATGAACAGGCTCAATAAAATTTTACAATTTTGCCGTGTTGGGCTTTCTTTAGGATTCTGTTTTTCACTATTTCATAGGGTCCCATTAGGACCATTGTGACAAACATATTTTACCTTATTATTAACCATGCGCACTGAATGACAATCTATATAAAGGTAGAAATAAAGATGTCAACGGTAGTTAGAAACAGCTAACGTTTAAGATTAGCAAAACCGAACAATGTACTAACCGTCTACTAACATCATGATCAAGACAGTGTAAGGTCATATAGCGAATTTCCAGCTTTACTGGAGGAGAAAGATCTCAGGTCCCTCCGTGCATTATTTCAGACACAGACTGGAAAAAAATGAGATTAGAACAAGCAAACTGGATAGTTTTTCTTATATGAAAGAAAACAGGAACACAAACCTACAAACGGTGAGAGGTTTGAAATCAGAAACCTTAAACCACTTAGCCTCATACGCCCTGCATCAGTTTCATACATCTAGAAAAAAACAGTAAAATAAAACTGATTACAATAAATTGTACACTTAAGGCCTGTTATCAACTAATTTTCAAAATTTTCTCCTCCGCAAGAGCTCTCTGAATCAGGGAATAACCCCAATGTTGTAGCGTATTGTGAATCAGGGAATAACCCTAATGTTGAAGCGTATTGTGAATCAGGGAATAACCCCAATGCTGTAGCGTATTGTGAATCAGGGAATAACCCCAATGCTGTAGCGTATTGTGAATCAGGGAATAACCCTAATGTTGTAGCGTATTGTGAATCAGGGAATAACCCTAATGCTGTAGCGTATTGTGAATCAGGGAATAACCCTAATGCTGTAGCGTATTGTGAATCAGGGAATAACCCTAATGCTGTAGCGTATTGTGAATCAGGGAATAACCCTAATGCTGTAGCGTTTATTGTGAATCAGGGGAATAACCCTAATGTTGTAGCGTATTGTGAATCAGGGAATAACCCCAATGCTGTAGCGTATTGTGAATCAGGGAATAACCCAATGCTGTAGCGTATTGTGAATCAGGGAATAACCCAATGCTGTAGCGTATTGTGAATCAGGGAATAAACCCCAATGTTGTAGCGTATTTGTGAATCAGGGAATAACCCCAATGTTGTAGCGTATTGTGAATCAGGGAATAACCCCAATGTTGTAGCGTATTGTGAATCAGGAATAACCCTAATGTTGTAGCGTATTGTGAATGGGGAT
>NW_026862987.1:0-22361 GCF_026571515.1 Ruditapes philippinarum
GCAAACCCATTATGTTGGTTTTGTCGTGACATGGCTGATATAATCATTATACTCTCTAGAAATAAATATCATGTATCATAAAATCTGGATACGTTAAATACCGTGATAACACAAACAATTGCCAGGTATACCAGTGTCTTCTTTGCAAAGAATGGAGAGGATACATACATATGACGAAGATAAAGTAGTTTTTCATAACTACGATGCTTATGTTTCCAAGGTAATTTGAGTTTTAATTACATGTATAATGGATAACATGAGTAATGATGGTGGCCACATAAGTAATCGGAAGAATAACAACTCTTATTATTTGAATCCCGCATATAAAGATGAGTACTAAGTAATGCAAAAATATTGTAAATGGACCAAGATGTCATCAACATATGCATGTATGTATTATTCTATGTTCAACAAAAAGTAATCTGTCCATATCTATCCATTACTTGTATAGATGTTACCAAAACATTTTGTAGATTGTACAAACTGTTATAGCATAAAATGAAAGCAATAAGGAATGAAGATGAACAATTTATTTCGGTAAACTTTTTTTATTTCATTTTTTTCATTGAATCTAAGATCAAGTCTAAATAATGCCATAGAACCTACAATAGTGCGTGTACCAGTTCTAAAAGTAACTAAAAGGAAAACATTCTTTTAACTTAAGTTGAATTTTTCCAAAAAGTTATTTATTAAAGTAGTACGCCCCAAGAAGATAAAAGAAAATCTATCGTTGTAATAGTATTTCCAAATCTGTATTAATAGACCTAATATAGTTGAGAGAAATGGAAATATTGCTTAAAATGTGTGTAAACAAACATAATACACGGGCTTACGTTCTTTAAATATACAACGAAATTCTTTCATCTTAGTTATTTTAGTATCGCGTGACGGTGGTTTAAAAATCCCTGAATGTCGTCGGGGTTTTCGACACTACAGTGACACTTCACAATGTTGAACAAATTATCTTTTCTATTTATATCGGCTGCTGCTTTAGTAACACAGTAGATCGTTAGCAACTAACGCAGCATATTATGATTTCGTAAGTATCGCAACAGATTATGCAAAGAAAAAATACATTCTGTTGGCAAATTAGTCGTCAACTTGTTTCGTGAAGTATCGGTATATTAGTAACGGATTAGACAAGTATGTACCGTTTACTTTAAACATTATTTCATTAGTTTCAGTTTACCGTTTAGAGACGTACTGCTTTATATGATCGCACACATACCAATCACAAGATTTTCCCACATTCTTTTTTATTTCCTTAAATCAGTGATGACTGTATCATCTAATAATGATCAGACTGATAGCACCATTTATAATAAGAAATACTAACGTAAACAGTTCAACAGTACATGTCTGCAACAAGCATGAGTTTGTTTTGTTTAATTGGACATTGTATTCCAGGTGCTTTTCACGTTGAGCACTTTTTATACTGATATAAGATGTTATAACGTGCTGTGTGACAGCTTTAAATAGTTGCCCCTGCTTCACCTAATAATTCTAAAAGACTTGTACTGGGAATTGAATATTGATTAAACCATAATAGGGGGCTTGAAAAAAATGTTGCACTTCGAATTGGTTTGTAAATTGTAGTAAATTGGCTATGAGACTAATTGCAACCCAATGTTTGTTTGACTTAAACAATTTAAAAAAAATGAGTTGCCTTAACTGGGATTTGAACTCAGACCTCTCGCTTCCTAAGCGAGCGCGCTAACCCCTCGGCCATGAACATATATTCATCGTGACCGAGGGGTTAGCGCGCTCGCTTAGGAAGCGAGAGGTCTGAGTTCAAATCCCAGTTAAGGCAACTCATTTTTTTTTAAATTGCTTAAGTCAAATAAACATTGGGTTGCAATTAGTCTTATAGCCAATTTACTACAATTAAAACGCTGGAAAGCATTTAATTGGTGGCACTATAGAAAAACATATTGTTTTATAATCTCACAACCTTCACCTTTCTGACATTCTGAGACCCAAACAAATTCAGCGCCATCTGTGCTTTGATTTGTTATGAATGGACTTGAGAAAATAGTTAAACTGGTAAAAAGGCCGCGAAATCCAGTGTTCTGTTGAGATATCTGTGGGATGTTAATGAATATGATCTTCAGTTCTTATATTTCACAGTTATTTCTAAAATAATAAGTGGATATTTTTTTCGTTTAACGTGAAATATGGAATATATTTTCACGAAACATGATAAAATGCCAAATATGTGGCATTTTATCATGTTGAGTGAAAATATATACCATATTTCACGAAAAACGAAAAAGTAACCTTTTTATTTAATTTCATTATCAAAGAAAAATGGTTACGAACCCCCTTGCATGATACGCAACTGCAGTTGTACAGTGCACAGTAATATAATTATTGTCTTCACGTAAACAACTCTTTAAACGTCTGTACAGCATTAATTACTGAATTTAAGATATCGGTGTTCGGATTAATTTTCTTACTAAGACCATTTTCTATCATTTTAGATAGTTAAACAAAAAGTTGTTTTGTATTCATCAGATTTTTCAAACAAAATGGCGAAAGAAGTCCCTTAAAATAAATATGAGTTTTGACTCCGCCCACTTTCATATTTATATTTCATATTTTTTTTTTAAAAATATGAAATATATTTGACTGATATTGCACCATATTCCATGGGTAATATTAAATAAACTTGTATATATATTTTATTTTAAGGTTCAAAGTTGCCATATGACGTCAGTTGCCTCACTTATTGAGTACTTTAAAGAACCGATTATCGAAGACGAGAATCGTGAAATATTCCTTGCGCGTGCATTCTTCATGTGGTTGGCGAACATGGAAACCAATCTTGTGCACGGACTACCTGATGACATCAATAGCATTCTTCAAAAAAATACAGTGCATGCGTTTGCTGCGCTGTGCGAGTAAGTAGTTCCCAACGCTCAAACACAACATGAATGCTAAACTGATAAATAAATTTACAAAAAAATGTTTCGGTAAAAAAAAATTAAAACGTTTGAAGAGGAGAAACAAACAGAGTTAACATTAAAAAAGAAACTGATTCCATGTAAACAATGAGATGCTTTTAATTCTAATGACAAGAAAAACTAGAAATTGATTCCATTGTGGTCTTTTGCAAAAGAAACACGACATCGACTGTATAATTTAGAAATCAGAAAACATAATTACAATAGAATATTTAAACGACAGAAAGCTTTTTCCTCAGAGATACATTTCATTGAGACTCATAATTATGATATTTCAATGTTGAAAATTTGTAAAATTATTCATAGCTACATACCTTCAGCTTTTTCAGCCTTGCAAATGTTTTACAATATTTTTTAAAAGTAGTAGTTGAAATAGTAGCCACAATAGCAGTAGTAGAAATAGTTGTAATAATAGCAAAAGCAATAGCACGAGTAGTAGAAGAGGTAGTAGGAGTAGTAGAAATAATACTAGAAGAAGTAGTTATTGTCACAGACACTAAGGGTGTGGGGCTCAAAAAGCCTTTAAAATCCAAATAAAATATATATTGGTCAATCCCAGCGCATGTACTGATCATATATGAAAAAAAACTTGATATAAGCTGTTTTGAAAAAAAATCATATTTTAACGTCTATAATAATTATTATTGTGGTAGTGGTAGTGGTAGTGGTAATGGTAATGGTAGTGGTAGTAGCAGTAGCAGAAGTAGCAGTAGTAGAAGCAGCATTAGTAGCAACAGTAGCAGTAGGAGTAGTGGTGGTAGTAAAAGTAGTGGTAGTAGTAGTGGTAGTTGTGGTAGTGGTGGTAGAAGTAGTGGTAGTAGTGGTATTGGTGGTAGTAGAAGTGGAAGTAGTAGTAGTGATATTAGTAGTAGTATTGGTAGTGGAAGTGGTATTGGTAGTGGTAGTAGTAGAAGTAGTAGTAGTGGTAGTAGTAGTGGTAGTGGAAGTAGTAATAGTAGTGGTAGGTAGTAGTAGTAGTAGAAGAAGTAGTAGTGGTAGTAGTGGTAGTGGTAGAGGTAGTGGTATTGATAATTGGTAGTGGAAGTGGTAATGGTAGTGAAAGTGGCAGTAGTAAATAGTAGCAGCAGTAGCAGTAGTTAGTAGTAGTAGTGGTAGTAGAAGTAGTGGTAGAAGAGTGGTAATAGTAATAGTAGTAGTAGTGGTAGTAGTAGTAGAAGTAGTGGTAGTGATAGAAGTAGTAGTAGTAGTGGTAGTGTTGGTAGTGGTAGTAGTGGTAGTGGTGGTGGTGGTGGTAGTGGTAGTGGTAGTTGTTGCGGTAGCAGTAGCAGCAGCAGTAGTAGTAGCAACAGCAGCAGCAAAACAGGGGTAGTAAGAGTTAAGTCGAGTTAAAGAAGTATTGCTAGTGCTGATGTTGTATGATCTTTGTGTATCGTTTAAGGTCAGCCAATATTCAGCACCAAGTGGTGGAGGGTATTTCAAAAGGCTTAGGTTATTTACCAGGCCATGATGAAAGCAACAAAGGTATAATAAATTTTTGTTGGAACACATTCAAGTCAAACGACCGCTGGCACATTGTTGATGTTGATAGAGGTATCTTTTCAAGAACAGGATATTCAAGAGGAGGTGAAATACTTTTAGAAAGTGAAGGGCAAACACTTCTCAAGGAGACAGAAGAATCAGTAGGAAATTGTGTCATTGATATAAACGACTTTTGGTTTTGTCTAAACCCGAGTATATATATCTTCTATTCATTCCCAGATGATCCCGAATGGCAGCTTCTTCCAATCGCCAAACGCATAAGCAAAGCAGAATTCTTTTCATCACCGCTCTTTCAAGATTCCTTTTTCATTGCGAAACTTCATATGCTAAGTGAACACACTGGACTTTTGTATTCCAAAAATGGTAAATGTACCATTTCTTTTGGAGCAAATAAAGTTGATACAAGATACATGTCTATGACGTACGGTCTTTCTTTAAAGAAAGATACAGTTAATTTGAATGAGATCGATGCACGAGATTTACCTCTGTTGGTTCTTTATGCCCCAAGCATTGACACATTCACCTTTAATATACGATTTCCTGTGGCAGCAGAATATATCTTTGAAATATATGTGTCAGCTCCGGATATAAAATATAGTGGTTGTTATTTGTTTGCGACATTCAAAATTATCTGTTCGCAACCAGATCCAAATTGCAAAAAACTTCCTTTGCACACAGGCTCTACTGGATATGGGTTCGGATATACAGCCATTGACTTTGGTCTTAAAAACCCGTCTACATCTTTGCCAAACGTCCATGTTGAATGTGGCCAAAAAGATGAAGTAGATATGACCGAACTAACATTTCAGATAGACAGCGATAAGATTAATGAAGCCGAATTTTTATCTGACATAGTTGGAGAGGAACACAATGAAAACGGTAATTATAGATAACATAACAGTTTTCAGTTTAACATATGCTAAACATTTTCTTGCGTATACTTTCAGGCACTACGATGTATTCACATACAGAAATGCATGCAATATAGTATGAATATGTAGATTCTGAAACATAATTACATATTGCAAACGCTATTCTGCCAGATCAATGAAAAATATTCATTTTCTTAATATATAAGTTTATCTACACCAGACTGATTAAATTTATGATTGGGGTACGAATATAAGGTGCTTTGTCCCAAGAAAATAAAACTACCAGTATAAAAAGGTAACATTATTTACAGTTATTATGAAAAAAATCAGGTAACCATTATGTAAAAGATTGGTAATTATTTACTTATATAAGAATGTTTTAGTGTTTAAAATAGACTATTCAATAATGAATTGATCTCTCCTGGAATTGTAGTTGTTACAAATACACGTGTAGACGAGATTCATGGTAAACTTCATGTGTCAGCTGGAATGAAGAAACAAGGAGAATATGCTTTGTCAATAATTGCCAGAGATAAACGAACAGATAAATACTTTGCAAGAATTGTGAACTATCTTCTTACAACAAATTCTACAGAAGAAGATGGTTAGATTTTGATATTTAATAATGCAGTCTCAAAAGTATATAGCTACAGAAACATGAGCTTAGTTTCTTTTTTATTACCAGTTTCTTGGCCTTAAGTGTTCGCGCATATTTTGAACAATGCTATTATCAAGTTTTTGTCATTATTTAAGTTTTTAAATTTAAAAATTGCTTCTTGAGTTTGTTTATTAATGTTAGTATATATTTTTTTCTTTTTATCATACCATCATTTCAACAATAATTTCAATGATTTGTTTCATAAAACTGATATGGTATATAACAATTCATTAGAGGAAATGAAGTTGCAATTGAAGAAAAGAAAGAAAGAATTGACACTACAATCTAAACTGCAAAAACGTCATGAAAAGAAAGATTCTCTGACAGCAAAGATAAAGGACATAGAACTTGAGATAGATAACCTTAAGAACTCATGTAAGTATATAAGATAAGTGAGATTAGCTAAGCTTAAATAGAAAAATGGTCTGTTGACAAATATATAGAACATAGGAAGATACGATACGAAGGAAGTTTTGAAAGTGTCGGATCTTTTAGTGACATGATACATTTGTATGCTTAAGAACAGATGTAACAATTCTTTACGTGATTTTTGTCCATTTATTTTATTCGTAGCTGATGAAATAACGGACGATGTGACAGTCAAAGAAGACATGAAAAAAATCAAATCACCAGCAACAATGGCGAGTGCAACAGAAGGTAAGATGCTAATACTGGTCGATACGTCAAAGGATTTTCACTTTAACGTCATATATTGGACATATATTTATCCAAGGTGCCTGCAAAATAATGTTTAGCCAAATTGATTGATTAATGACATATTTATCCTTATAGACAACAACATGTACATTACAATACATATTAACTTTCCTTTTTGTTTTCAGGTGCCAGTAGAAATTCTTTAAAAGCAGATGTTTCACAATCCAAATCATGTGTTGTTCTGTAAACGCCTCCTGTATACAGCTCCTGTATACAGGGGAAAAGACTTGTTTCTGAGGAGCCAACTTACTTGATATTCCTGCAGTGTCAGAATGATGCATTCTAGACCGATTACTCAGACTTCATTCTAAAACAAAATGAGCTGCGCCATGACAAAACCAACAAAGTTTGTTCGCAAACGCACTATGTTGGTTTGTCATAGCGCGACTCAAATATTGACATTAATTTATGGTTTAATTCACAACCATTTAAGTCTGGAACATATACATGTGATCACTAGAAGAGTGCTGTGTATTTCTAATACTACAACAGTTTCATGTAGGTGTTTTCATATCTAAGCGTTTCATAATACAAAACATTTAATAGAAGTAGGACACATCCAAATGCGAATGAATTTATCATAAAAAATTAACGAACACTTCCTTTTTCAGTAAGTCACTATTACTTATTCTTTATATCTTTACACGCTTTATCGCAGCACAATTTCGATAATAATTCCTATTGATTTATCAGAGGGTTTTATATATTCAGTCAATATATTTCTTAAATTTGTAATTAAAGAGAAAAGGCTTAAAGTTTGAAGAAAATGATGAAACGTATCAAACTCAATGGAATTTTTCTACTTTCTATATCATTTCACAATATAAAATGTATTAATTTCTTGTAAGATATCTGACATATTTTGTTCCCATGCACTCATAATCTTCAAGATCAATAATATTGTAATTTCATTAAATCTACTGTGTATCAATTCATAACCTCGTTGTATTATCATTGTACTTTAATTGTAAACTTACCATGGGATATTTCTATGGCAATATAGTTTGTTTTCATGTTCATTAATGATATTTTTACCAAACAAACCTTTACATGAAATTAAGGTTTTATCTTTGCTTTTAAGAATTTACATTGAGTTTTATTGTTTTTGAACATCTCTGAATTGTATTAAAATATTTAACAGTGGTTCAAAGCAAGTAAATACACGAAGTTAAATCTAAAAATGATACATATCATCTACCATACGCATGTTAAGACGTTTTTGCACTACGAATTATTAATCATTATGTTCATGTTACAAATATTACCACATTTTGCACATGTTTTGTTTGTTTTTGTTAAAATAAGATATATCTACTGAATAGTGATCAAGGAAAAACCGCAATCTATCGTATTCAAGTAGTGTTATGTCTTTTTATGTATTGTCCAGGTCAAGCAAATATAACTGGCAAGACGAACTTGTTTGGTATGAGATAAAACACAACACTTAGGTTGAATGAAATAGGGCATTTATTAAATGCCATAAATGACAAATGTTACATAATAACAAAACATGACAAATGTTACATAATAACAAACATGGCATGTACAATTTGTATCGAAATAACCAAACTGGAGGTAAAAAACCGCCAGATTATGATAACATTGTAATGTAATTCAAATAGATTACAATCTTAACAAAAGTTGTGTAAGATGACAAAGTTGAACCAAAAAACCATCTACATAAATATAATAAAATGGATTGCTGATCAAAAACAATTGACCAGAAAAAATAAATATTTTCCAAATCGTGTCGACTCGCCCAGGAAAAACCATAGTTTGGAAACCTGTGCCCTTTTATCTTGTGTCTAGTACCACTTGATGTAGGGCTCCATCCTTGGAAAATAGTTTAAACATTCTATACATTAAAAAGTGTATAACATATGACTAGATCATAAGTATTTTATGACAACAAATAGAAAAATATTTGAAAGAGATAATATAACATCGACTAGTTTTATAAATCTTTGCATGAACAATATACATAATATTATATATATATATAGTGTCTCTCATGAATAGTTGCACAAAATAATTGAGATAAACAATAAGTGAAACAACTGATTCATTAAGAATAAATGAAATGGTATTTATATCAAACATCAAAAATTGAAAGAGGAGGATGGAGTTGGAGGAGGTGGATTTTAGTAAACAGAAAGGCGAGAATCATTCCTCGCCAAAATTATTTCTTTGTGATAGATCTAATGTAATCATTGGTTTAATTAACATCACATGATTTAAGTCTTGATATCGATTGGTTTAAGACGTACTTGGCTAAAACCTGCCCCGTAACGGCTAAAAACCTAACCCGTAATATTCTGTACAGTAATGAGTATAGGGACAGAACAATGACATAAATTTTATTTTATGTGGGCATAAAATCTATTTTATGTATTGTCCAGGTCAAGCAAATATAACTGGCAAGACGAACTTGTTTGGTATGAGATAAAACACAACACTTAGGTTGAATGAAATAGGGCATTTATTAAATGCCATAAATGACAAATGTTACATAATAACAAACATGACAAATGTTACATAATAACAAACATGGCATGTACATATTTGTATCGAAATAACCAAAACTGGGAGGTAAAAACCGCCACAAAGGGAACCTTCCGCCACCCAGGGAGACTTGACTAGGGATGAGCTTGACCTGTAATAAGGATTGAAACAGAGGGGCTAAATTTGCCGAAGTTACCATTAATTTAATCAAGTCATGTTAGGACAAAAATGTTACGACAAATCATATATCTAATGACAATATTATAATATGTGTAGAATTAATGTCTAACATTTAAATGGATCCTGACTTGTTCTTTAAATATATGTGGACTGCAGCCTTAAACTGTCAGGCACATTACAGGATATGCTATTGTAAACCAGCAACTGAGTTAATAGACCAAATAATTAGCTGTGAAAATACTTTATAACAATTACATTATATATGTATTATTGAGACATCTGACAGTATGCATTATCTGGACTGTTTCAACGTCTAAACTGATTGTAACAAATAGAGGTATGAATCAAATTTATAGTTTCAAACTATGTGTAATGGAAAATTGTTACAAGATATACTAGTCATCAATGACAATGAAACTAGAAAAAATTCTTTTTTAAATTAGAAATTAGGAATGGATTATTATTGTATCAGCAACCAGATATCCTTCAATGGTGAACAGCCAAAAATTGCATGGCCATGGCTTCCAAGTTGCAGTCATCAAACTTAGCACAGGCCCCTAGCCTGTGAAACTAGTTCATGAAGTGAAAAAATATACAAAAATTTAGTTAAATATATAGTAGTATGAATTCAAAACTGAATTTGGGCTAGTAGATTGTAAATTAAAATTTTAAATGCATAGACTGGAGTATGTCAACAGTGCGTGGCACCTTAGACATTTAAACATACACATCTCCTATGAAGGTATGTGACATTGAATTTCAGTTAGTATCTTCAATTTGCGTAAGTCCTAGCGGATATGCCAATTCTTTCGAATCATTTATTCCTTAAACCTTTAAAATGCATTAAACCAAAATAGATGTAAATGTCAATTTGTTCGCTATACATTTTTCCAATTATCAGTTAAGACCTAATGTAGAATTGAAATCAAAATTGTAAAATATCTAATTAAACCTTATTTATGCATTTGACCTAAATACATGTGAGTCTGACGTGTCTAATGTTAATTTGTTCATTATATGATTGTTGCATGAAAAATATAAATTAATGTATTAAGTAAGGATAAATAGAAAAAGTTTCTATACAAGACTAGACTCTTCCAAAAAATTATAAAGTAACAAGACCTTTGAACAAGATGTAAATGTAAACATTTCTACAATAAAACATAAAAACCTTCAGTACAAATGTACTTATAACATTTACATCAATCCATTCAACTAGTGATAAATAATATCATGCAGTAGTAGCATGAACACAATCTGAAATTATATGTATGATTAATTAAGAAACCTGCAGCCTTGTACTGTCAGATTTTTATAAAACCTTTATGAAGCCAAATTGTGCATATCTGCCACAAGATATACATGAATAGGAATACCGTCATACTCATTATTATGGCACGAAAGAAATAAACTTCAGCCTTGCACCGTCAGCAAGGAGAAAACTGCAGCCTTGAACTGTCAGTTATTTGAAAGATTGTAATGACACTCAGTTGGCAGTAATTCACTGTCTTTTTTATAATATCTAAAGAACTGCTGCCTTATACCGACAGATCATAAATTACCAAAAATAAAAGTGGAAAAACTGTAACCTACAGTATGTATAACGTACTGCAGCCTTTTAACTGTCAGTAATTTAAAAGATTGTAATGGCACTCAGTTTGCTGAAATTCACTGCTTTTTCTATATATAAAGATCTGCTGTCTCTATACCGACAGATCTTAAATTACGAAAAATTAAAGTGTAAAACTGTAACCTAGATTAATTAAGAACTTATGTATTTAAGACATGATGTGGAAATCTCCCGCGGCCTTTTATAAAGGCTGTCGTTCCTGACTAGATATTGGACATTTTTCTTGCGCGGGCTAGTAGGGTTCCCATACATGATTAATTTGAAAAGAGCTTCTGGCATGATGTAACAATGTATCTATGTACAATTAAAATCCAATTTCATATCAAATTAAAGCATCAGCCGTGCAGAATGGATAAAATAAACTAAGCAAAGCTGACAAGACAGTACATAATTTGAGACTTGAAAACAAATTGCAAAGCATTTAAACTAAGCAATGCACACTATTCAAATTTATGAATGAAGGCAAATCGCGTCAACTAAGCAATGCCTAATACAGCAATGGTATGCTGAAATAGTATCAAGGCGTGTAAACTAAGCCAAGCTGACCAGTACAGACAAACAAATGGCAAAGCGTGTCAACTAAGCAATGCCTAATACAGCAAGGGTATGCTGAAATAATAGCAAGGCGTGTAAACTAAGCCAAGCCGACCAGTACAGACAAACAAATAGCAAAGCGTGTCAACTAAGCAATGCCTAATACAGCAATGGTATGCTGAAATAATAGCAAGGCGTGTAAACTAAGCCAAGCTGACCAGTACAGACAAACAAATGGCAAAGCGTGTCAACTAAGCAATGCCTAATACAGCAATGATATGCTGAAATAATAGCAAGGCGTGTAAACTAAGCCAAAGCTGACAAGTACAGACAAACAAATGGCAAAGCGTGTAAACTAAGCAATGCCTAATACAGCAATGGTATGCTGAAGATAATAGCAAGGCGTGTAAACTAAGCCAAGCTGACCAGTACAGACAAACAAATGGCAAAGCGTGTAAACTAAGCAATGCCTAATACAGCAATGGTATGCTGAGATAATAGCAAGGCGTGTAAACTAAGCCAAGCTGACAAGTACAGACAAACAAATGGCAAAGCGTGTAAACTAAGCAATGCATAGTACAATAATGGTATGTTGAATTAACTTGAAAGAATAGCAAGGCGTGTAACTAAACCAAGATGACAAGACAAGTACAGAATCTATTTCTGGTTTATAAAAGGTGTAATTATTAGCTCAGCAATCTGAATACCATTACTTCTTATGTTATTTCAACTGTCTTGGGCAATAAATATGAATTTCCTTGAAGCTGTGTAAAACATGTATGCCAACATCAGTTTATTCATTATCTGACTCAACCTTGAAAACTATGAAACATGTAATGAAAGGCTGCTAATGTACTGATGAAAGCATTGTCTTAGGTCCCAGGTCCGCTTGCACTATTAATTCAACGATAATGATTGCGCCCACGACTAGTCTTGGTTTTTGCAGGATTTACTGGACATTCTTGGTATTTGGCTTTTCCTTGTTGTGGACCTGAATAACAGGTGTAAGGAGAATTTGTGGCCGTTTCATCTGAAAAATATGAATTATTTTGTCATTAAGGTAGACTAAATGTATGAAATGTAATTGATTATTAAATTAATTCTGATAGGATAATTATGAGTGAACTATAAACTAAATCACACTCGCACTGACTGTAAACAAAACCATGTGTGAATAAATAAGAGTGAACTGTAAATTAAATCACGCAGACATGGGCTTTAAACTAAACCATGTACAATAGGATATGTGTGAACTGTAAACTAAAGCACACTCACATGGACTGTAAACTAAACCATGTGTAAATAGGCGTGAACCGTAAACTAAATCACGCAGACATGGACTTTAAACTAAGCCATGTATAATATGATAAGTGTGAACTGTAAACTAAATCACACTCACATGGACTGTAAACTAACCATGTGTAGAAATTAGGCGTGAACTGTAAACTAAATCACGCAGACATTGTCTATAAACTTAAGCAATGTATAATTAGATATGCGAGAACTCCAAACTCAATCACACTCACCAATAGGGTAAACTAAACCATGTGTAGAAAATATGCGTGTAAACTAAACCATGTGTATCATCGGTAAACTAAATCACTAAGACATGGTCTATAACCGGAGCCATGCATCATGGGATGTGTGCGAATTGTAAACAAAATCACACTTACATGTACATGTATTATAAAACTATGTGTGAACTGTAAACTTTATCAAGCAGACATGGATTATAAACCAAGTCATTTATCATACGATGTGTTTAATTATAAACAAAATCACACTCACATGGATCGTCAACTATATTGTGTTGAAAATGTGTACTAAATGTTAACTAAGTCCCGCAGACATAAAACTATATATTAAGCCATGTATACTAGAATATGTATAAATGCAACTAACACGGACTGTAAACTAACCTTGTGTTGTAATCGTGTTTAAACTGTTGTAAAACCAGTCATAGAATTTAACACTGGTCCTAGGCCAGTGAAAATTAGTTCAGGTCAGTGTAAATTTAAAGAAAATTTGATTAAGTGTATAGTAGAATAAATTCAAAATTAGAATTCAGAACAGTAATTTTGAATCTTAAATACAATGACTGAAGAAAAAAAACAAAACAGTGAAACATGAATGTATGGAAATTATAAACTAAATCACACTTTGCTCCAATCTGGACTGTTACTTAACATGTTGCTAAATAATACTGCTATGATGATGTGTGTACAAATGTATAGTAGACTAGCAGAAAATCAACATGTACTATTATCTACTCTAATTAGAAGTTTGTGTGAACCGAAAATGAATTGGAAATAAGTGATAACTAACATGACTAATATAGAATTTCAATTATGTGTCCAGGAAAAATTATGTCTGATTAATACTGCATTCTTGTACATTATCATTAGGAGAATAATTGATGACCAACAACAAACCCGGCAATGAATAACCTTATATATAATAAATATAAAGAAATTTACTCACTGATAAATTCATTAAGTAGATCTACTTCGAGTCATAATCAAAGCTTATTATATTAATTTGTTAAGACAAAGCAACAAACCTAGACTTCATCTGTTCATAGTTTGTATAACAGGGCAGGCAGACAATGCAGTAAAATATACTGACTTTAGTACAATATAACTTAAAGACATAGTAAACAAAATACTTATCTTTTGAAATTGTCTGACAAATGAAATGCTTCGGGGCGGCGACCAAGCGGCTGTTCTTATCTCATTGAGGAGACGTAGCTGATCAGAGTAAACAGGTGGCATCCATCTGGTGTAAACAGGTAAATGTTGTTTAGACATGTCAACCATGAACCATTTATTCGCCATAAGTATGATCGTTTATGTTTGTTTTGGCATCTGTACAAAACTTGAACTGTTGAACAATGGTAACTTTCAGGACTCGTAAAAAAAGTTGCTCCCAAAAAAGTTGCATTTCTACAAAAATATGTCTGTGAAAATTAAATCCATATCGTAGATTACAATCGTTCTGTCTAAATTCCCGAGTCTCAAATGAGGTGAAATTTAATAACGAATGTAGAAATGTTCATTTGATAATAAATTGTATCCTGTTACGATATCCTGCCCGTGTTGCCGTGAAATGAATTGCCATTTTCGTCACGAAATTGAAATATGAAACGGGGGACACCGTCCCTAAAATTTGCTCCCAGCAGATTAATAAGATAACTGTTCATAGTAATACGTAATTAGTTCACTTTAAATAAAGCTTATGACTTCAAAAATAGATAAATTTTAGTAAACAGAAAGGCGAGAATCATTCCTCGCCAAAAATTATTTCTTTGTGATAGATCTAATGTAATCATTGGTTAATTAACATCACATGATTTAAGTCTTGATATCGATTGGTTAAGACGTACTTGGCTAAAACCTGCCCCGTAACGGCTAAAAACCTAACCCGTAATATTCTGTACAGTAATGAGTATAGGGACAGAACAATGACATAAATTATTTTATGTGGGCATAAAATCTATTAAGTAAAATTACTTATGTATAAGTTTTAATTTAAAGAATGCATTATCACTGTATCGTGCTGTATTTATATAATGGATATTAATTTGTATTGCGTTAAGGTGTCTTTCATACACAATAGCCTTATCACACATGAATAGTACATTGGTTATATTGTTTATTTTAATATTAGGGTCACTCCAGTCAGTCACCTTTATGTTTCGTTTCGTTAAAAGGTTGATTTTATAACTGGAATGAGGTAACCTGAAATTTAGTTCGAAATATGTCACAACTGGTAAGGGTGAATAAGGTTGAATAAACCTTCTCCAAAGTAATATACAATGTATATTGTTATAATGAAATTATTGTTAAATGTATAAACTGTTCGTTATAAAGTTTTGTAAATGTATGCCTCATGGGCTTTCAAGCCTAATGGTTCTGATTGAAATAAAACTTTATGATAAAACTTTCTGATTTCTATGTTTGTTCTAGTTGTTTATGCTCTATAGTAAAATTACATATATCCTCTGTTTTTGACAGTACAATCTTTTCACATTACACGAAAAAGATTTTTTCAATTATACATAAAAACATTTCTCATAAAACATGTGTGTTTTTTATGTTCTATTGTGTTTTGAAATGTAGTCATGTAATCTTATTAACTTTTCTTTAACGTTAATAACATGTGTAAAATTATACTTTTTTATAAATATCTGAAATGAGTATAATTATATCATAGAATTATAATAAAGATAAAATGATTATTAGAAGTATTGTAAACCAGTATCTGTATTAAGGTAACAAATGAAAATTTATCTATTTATTATTCATTTATTTTCTTTGTGAAAGTTCAAATCACAACCAGAGATCGTTATAATGTCGTTTAAGTGTAGTATTGTTTCAATAGCAAGTTACCATTGATCGACTTAGATATTATATATCATATGGTATAAACAATAAAGCTTTTAAAGAAACGAAACACTACATCAAGTTTAATCAACAAGAGTCGAGTTTCGTGTACATGCAATATACATATGTTTAAATATAGAGAGTCTATATTTAATATTCTTCTTGATTAAATGTACCAAATTGTAAAAAAAAATTAAGGTTCAAAAAGATAAATATTGCATTCGTTGAAACTAGGTTTTTGCCAATATCTTTCTAAACCCTACCAAAGTGCACTTCGCTTTAATCTATTAGCATTTAAAAAATGACTTCAACATAACATAATCATAGAACTATCATATTATTAAAACCTGTCAACTATAAAATAACCCGACCCGAAACAGTGCACAAAGGTAACAGAATAAAAGCTTGCTATATATGGAAAAACACCGAATATGATGAACAGTGATGTTAAGAAGGACAACATAGTTGGTATTTTATAAAAATTATTTTGCGAATAAAGACCTTTTAAATTAAAAAGACAGATGGCTGTTGATAAAACAGATTTTTCATTATTCGAAAAGCCTTAATTTTAGAATGTCAGAGCACAAATATCTCAATTTGATGTACTAGAGCATAAAACTGGGAAAAAGAAAAGTTCAACAAGTAACAATTATTATTATTGTCAAAGTAAAGGAAAAAATAGATAACAAGGACGAAAAACATTTGCCAACTTTCTTCAAAATCCCTTGATTTATGACAGAGGTATGACTCGGACAAGATTTTCAAACTGCTGACCATTGACCTCTAGATGTGACCTTGACCTTGGAGCTAGGGGGTCTTGGTCTTGCGCATGACACACCATTTCAAAATGCTTAACATGTGTGCCAAAATATTTTAAAATTACTTGATGCTTGATAAGAGTATGGACGGGACAATATTATCGAACACACGCACGTACACACACACGGACTGACGGACTGATACACTATATGCCCCCTTACCATTATCATGACAGAGGTATAAGAAAGTGCTGTGCCATTATTTTTTATTTTGTAATAAGTTTAACGCACTAACTTTATATCAAAGATTTCTGCTGCTTTGAGGTCAGAAAATGCCGAAAACTCCTGGCTATATATTCACAGATCTATATATAGAAGTTAGTCAACCTTATACCTTTAAACAAGATAAAAACATACCTGTTTTAATTGATTGTTAATATTTCCATCTTATTTGTATGTGTAATAGTGAAGAAACTAAAACAGTGTACAAAACGTACAATACTAATTGGCTTACATCCTACATGTTGACGTTATTTAGATTATCGTTCTATGGTAACATTTTTTTCTAGAATATATTTCTATGCACAATGTCTTTCCGATGTTTGTATTCACATTGGTTACTATTGTGTTTTAAAACGTCTACCGAATTATGACTTAAAATATTGAAAAGTTGCATGTGATTACTAAAACCGAAGCTTTGAAGAAAGAGCCGAATGACTGCAAATGATTTATCATTATTTTTGAAATAGGTTAGTCATACTTGCTACTGGAAACCAATATTGTGAAAAGAAGTTGAGCAATTTATATGAAACATCCAACTTCCTAGTTATTATCACACTTCGCAAGAAAATTACCTCTTACGATATTCTCTGTACTTTTCTTTCTTGCTATTAAAGGCTAGACGTAATTTGATTAATATAAATCGTTTATATATAAATGAACACATATGATGGACTGAAAAATGCTTTTGCATATTTTTTTGCATATTTTCTGCATCGTTTGCTTTAGTTTGTTCATTAATGAATTAACAATTACTCTTAAGTTTCATTCTGTCTGATCACGTTTCATTTTCAAAAGCGCGATGATTTGCAAACTGTTATTCAAAACACATAAAATGATACATTCAAAATGAATTGATTGAATATCTTCTATTTTTTGTATAATAGCTGAACGATTTCGCATATTTTTCAATGGAGACCGAATAATATAAATTCAGATATATTCAATATCCAATTTTCACGTTAAAATAATTCTCTGCGTGATTCATCCTGTTGGCGACTTCCTTAATCGTGCTGCAGGAAAATGTTTTAAAAAGTAATTTGTAAAAAAAGGCTGACATTAAATGCCAGAAAAACAACTTATGTACCACTTTCTAATTATTCCGTAAAATTTTAATGATTCTTGGGTAAAAAATCTTAATATGCAATGGATATTGTATATCATTTAATTGGATACTGTTTAACCAATCGTATAAGGAAAAAGTACGTATGAAAATCTTCAGGACTAATATTTATTTTTGGGGTCTGTTTCAGTGTTTCTATTCTAATATATCTCAAATGGGAACCTCATGTAATCTTTAAACTGTGAAATTTTCTGAACCAGGGAGCGAACTTGGTAATTAGTAATTACGACTTGGAGCTAAATGGTGTTAAGAACCGTTATAATTGGATGTTTTAAAACATTTCAGCCAAATTTCATTTGAAAATGAAAATCATATCTCTTCTTACATATTGACAACAAGAGAGAAAATCTTATTTACATACCAATAAGCATTATACAGGTAACCAATGAGATTGTTATTATAATTGATATATGCATTAATTCATTATCAGAATTCAGTATCACGCTTTTAAAATTGGCACTAAACATATACTCTACTTAACATGCAGGAACCATAACATGACTCATTAATCATTTAAATCTTACATGAATCTTTTGAAAGCTAATTTTTCAGTTGATATGGCGCATTTAACAGAATGCAACCATGTAATACGTTCAAAGATAATTTTCAGCTCTTCTTATGATTAAAGAAAAATATAAGACTTGTAATAGATTCAGGTATTCGTTTGGACAGATCTATTAGCGATATCTATCGTGGTTTAAATCTTGTTTGATACTTTAACGACACAACTACTCAGTGTTACTAAAACGTGACATATATGATGACATTGAATGTAATGATATCCTATTCAATCTGTGGTTTGCGAATAAACAAATGTGATGAAAGTTAAAATAATTCATAAGGACCATCGAAACTGTGATCTGGTCACTTATAGAAATATTCGCTTCTTAAAAATGCATTTTCTAACGTTTTGAGTAAGTTGTTAAATGAACATTTGGGTGATATAAGTATAGAAAATACAATTTTCTTTAAACAAATAAATTTAAAATTGTAGTAATTGCATAAAATGTCAAATTAATCATGTTATGGTAAAAAAACAAACTTTCTTTAATAATAAATGTCTTAATATTCGGATTATAAGATATTTTGCTGTGCGCATCCAAGTACTGCAGTGTATGTTGGTCCGTTGTTTTAAAAGATGGAGAAGATACATACTTATGATGAAGACAAAGTAGATTTTCATACCTACGATGCTTACGTTTCCAAGGTAATTTGAGTTTAAATCTATATTCAGTCAAGTACAAACTGAAATCTAATTTAACAAGGAATGAGTATTAAACGTTTATAAATTCGATTCTAAATACAAAGAGCGTTCTTTGGTGGCAAATGTTTCAAGTGAACCCCAGCTGGTAAAAGAAATTTAACTAAATATATCGCCCGAGGTTCGACCTTATGCTTTTGATAATCTTTTTTTTTTGTATTTCAACTATTATTTAATATTTACATGAAAGTGCAAAAAAATAGAGATAAAGGAAATCCTCAAAGAACGCCCAGAGCGATCATATACCTTAAAATGCTTTTATTTTTATTTCTTAAAATCTTTTAATTTTGGCGTACCGTTGTATCCTAAAAGATTACCTGAACCAGCAGTACATGTATACAGACAAATTTTGTTTTGTTTGATAGCAATTGTATTCGAGGGACTTTTCCCCGTTGAACATTTTTGTACTCATTAAATGTTATAACGTGTTGTATGAGAACTTTAAAAAATCGCCCCCTTTTTCATCTAATATATTTTTCTGATACATGCAATAATTTAAAAGCTTATTGTCTTGAGAATTGAATATTACCATAATTGGGGTCATGAAAGATGTTGCTCCTTGAATTACTTTTTATGGACTTGAATATGATCTTCAATTTCATATTTTACAGTTGCTTCAATAGTATACTTATATTATTTACATTTGTCGATAAGGTTCAAAGTTGCCATATGACGTCAGTTGCCTCACTTATTGAATACTTTAAAGGACCAATTTTCGAAGATGGGAATCGTGAAATATTCCTTGCGCGTGCATTCTTCATATGGTTGGCGAATATGAGAACCAATCTAGTACAGGGTCTTCCTGATGACATTATTAGCATTCTTCATAAAAGATCAGTGTATGCGTTTGCTGCGCTGTGCAAGTAAGTACATGTAGTTCCAAAAGCTCAAACATGAAATGTATGCTAAACTGATGAATTAATTGAAACAATATTTCAGAAAGAAAACAAAAAAAAAACAAAAAAGAAAACAAAAAAAAAAAAAAAAAAAACGTTGGAATGGAAGAGGAGAAACAGAGTTATAACAATGAATATGATAGTGTGAAAGCAATGAGATGCAGTAAATACTAATAGCATCACAAGAAGAACTAGAAATAAACGCGACACCGACTGTATGATAAATAAATCAGAAAACATAATAACAATAGAATACGTTAACGACAGAACACGTTTTCTTCAGAATACATTTTCATTTAGAATCATGATTAGGGTATTCTTATGTTAAAAATAAGTAAAGATATTAAAGTAAACTACCGACATTCAGCTTTCTCAGCCTTGCAAATGTTTTGCGATTTTTTTGGAAGTAGTAGTAAAAATAGATTGTCGCATTAGCATTAGAAGAAATAGTAGTAGCAGTTACAATAGCAATAGCAATAGCAGTAGCAGGAGTAGAAGTAGCAATATCAATGGCAGTAGAAATAGTACTAGAATAAGTAATAATTGTAGAAGTATAAGTAGAATTAGTATTAATATTAGAAGTATTATTAGTACATTACGTAAGTCACAAAGGAAGAAATAGTGGAAGTAGTATAAGTTGCAAAAGAAGAAGAAGAAGAAGTAGTAGTAGTAGTAGTAGTAGTAGTAGTAGTAGTAGTAGTGGTAGTGGTAGTGGTAGTGGTAGTGGTAGTGGTAGTGGTTGTAGTAGTAGTAGTAGTAGTAGTAGTAGTAGTAGTAGTTGTAGTAGTAGTAGTAGTAGTAGTAGTAGTAGTAGTAGTAGTAGTAGTAGTAGTAGTAGTAGTAGAAATACTTTAAAAGTTATGACCTTTATGTATCGTTTAAGGTCAGCCAATATTCAGCACCAAGTGGTGGAAGGCATATCAAAAAACTTGAGTTATTTACCAGGTGATGATCAAAGGAACAAAAGTATATCGAATGTATGTTGGATCACATTCAAGTCAAACGACCGCTGGCACATTATTAATGTTGTAACAGGCATATATTCCATGTTAGGACATTCAAGAGGAGGTGAAATACTTTTAGAAAGTGAAGGTGAAACGCTTCTCAAGGAAACAGAGGAATCAGCAGGAAAATGTGTAATTTATATTAAGGACTTTTATTTTTGTCCGAATCCGAGTATGTATATTTTCTTTTCATTCCCAGATGATCCCGAATGGCAGCTTCTGCCAATCGCCAAACGCATAAGCAAAGCAGAGTTCTTTTCATTACCGCTCTTTCGATCTTCCTTTTTCACAGCGAAACTTCATTTGCTAAGTGAACACGCTGGACTTTTGCATTCCAAAAATGGTAAATGTACCATTTCTTTTGGAGCAAATAAAGTTGATACAAGATACATGTCAATGACGTACAAACTGTCTGTCAGGAAAGATACTGTCAATTTAGAAGAGATCGATGCACGAGATTTACCTTTGTTGGTTGTTTATGCTCCAGGTATCGACACATTCACCTTTAATATCCGATTTCCTGTGTCAGCAGAATATATTTTTCAAATATATGTGTCAGCTCCGGATATAAAATATAGTGATTGTTGTTTGTTTGCGACATTCAAAATTGTCTGTTCGCAATCTGACCCAAATTGCAAAAAACTTCCTTTGCACACAGGCTCTATTGGATATGGATTCGGATATAAAGCTATTGACTTTGGTCTTAAAAACCCATCGACATCTTTGTCAAACGTCCATGTTGAATGTGGCCAAAACGATATAGTAGATATGACCGAACTAACATTTCAGATAGACAGCGATAAGATTAATGAAACTGAATTTTTATCTGAGATTGTTGGAGAGGAAAGCAACAAGGACGGTAATAATAGATAACAGTTTTCAGATTTCATATGCTAGATATTTAATTGCGTATATATCAGGCATTGCGATATTTCTTATACACAAATGTATGCAAAAAGATATAAATGGATACAGAAACATTTTTATACATTGCAAAACATTCTGCTTGTAAATTTTTAAATATCAATTTCCTAAACATCAAAGTTATTCGCCAAGACTTATTGCGTTCGGACATGAATAAAACGTGTTTTGCATCATTATA
>NW_026862988.1:0-30575 GCF_026571515.1 Ruditapes philippinarum
CACCAAGGACTATCATATAACGCCAATAACACAAACTAACATAGATCGTCAATATCACAAAACTAACATAGATAGTCAATATCAAAAAAAACTAACATAGATCGTCAATATCACAAAACTAATATAGATCGTCAATATCACATACTAACATAGATCGTCAATATCACAAAACTAACACAGAACGCCAATTACACAACGTCAATTACACAAGACTATCATATAACGCCAATAACACAAACTAACATAGATCGTCAATATCACAAACTAACATAGATCGTCAATATCACAAAACTAACATAGATCGTCAATATCACAAACTAACATAGATCGTCAATATCACAAACTAACATAGATCGTCAATATCACAAAACTAAAATAGATCGTCAATATCACAAACTAACATAGATCGTCAATATCACAAAACTAGCATAGATCGTCAATATCACAAAACTAACATAGATCGTCAATATCACATACTAACATATATAGATCGTCAATATCACAAACTAACATAGATCGTCAATATCACAAAACTAATATAGATCGTCAATATCACATACTAACATAGATCGTCAATATCACAAAACTAATATAGATCGTCAATATCACATACTAACATAGATCGTCAATATCACAAAACTAACACAGAACGCCAATTACACAACGTCAATTACACAAGACTATCATATAACGCCAATAACACAAACTAACATAAATCGTCAATATCGTAAACTAACATAGATCGTCAATATCACAAAACTAACATAGATCGTCAATATCACAAACTAACATAGATCGTCAATATCACAAACTAACATAGATCGTCAATATCACAAAACTAACATAGATCGTCAATATCACAAACTAACATAGATCGTCAATATCACAAAACTAACATAGATCGTCAATATCACAAAACTAACATAGATCGTCAATATCACAAACTAACATATATAGATCGTCAATATCACAAACTAACATAGATCGTCAATATCACATTCAACGTCGTTTACACAAAAATATCATACAATATCCATTGTTAGAAAGAACGTCCATCGGTAGACTTAAAACAAGAACATAGAAGGACCATTTGTTGCAACCTTAACAACATAAATGGTCTTAAAGTAGATACAAATGCGCAGGAATAAAATTAATTATGTTAAAAGCATTTAAAAGATAAATCGTGCATTATTATGTTATAATGCAAGAACAATTTATATCTATTTCTATTCTAATATGCTAATAAAAAAGATAATTGATAAAAATATGCTGAACTATATTAAGCGTAAAATTAACTTATGTGTTTAATAGGAATCTGTTTGATAGGGTAACAGTGTATAGATTTTTATATTCAAAACTCAAATAGAACGTATATTAGTACATACAAAAATACTATATAACTTTAATGATTTGATATAAACATTATGTCAGAATCATTCCGAAGTTAATTTGCTGGCTTAAATCGTGACAAATATAACACAATAAGATACGTTAGAATATACATGTATTTCAAAAATACCTTGCACTTTAGCAACAAGTCAGTCAGATGAATAATTAGTTTTCTTCAATTATAGAAATTAAATCATTTAAAGGTACTATCAAACGTTTTGAATTTCAGTTTTAATAATATTTCATACATAACACAAGTTCAACTTAAAATGAAACAAAAAAGTAAAAAAAAAACGTACTAAAAACGTACTGACCTTGTATTTTGTAGTTATATAATTAATATCCAATGATACAAATTTGTCGGCAATATTACGAAATAATGTTTATAGGAAATGTGTTAAGCAGTTGTTAATACGTGTTAAGAATAATCGCAGTAACACACAACTAATTAACAGAATCCCGCATAGATATTTACAGGTAAGTTATAGACGCTACTAGAACCACGTGCACTATACATTTCATTTTAAGGCGCGATGATAATATTTATGTGTGTTGGGTATGTACAAAATATTTGATTGTTTAAGCATAAAATAACATGTACGTATTGTCAATGGAAAATACATGTATTCATTTTAATACTGTAGATTGTTTTTTCCTCGGAAATATCAATTTTAATCAATTATACACGGTATTCTGTTTAATCAACTATCGTTAAGCAAGGTGTACTCGACGTTTTTTTCTGAACTTTCGATTTGAACTAAATAAAAATGTTCTTCAAATATAAATTAGTCCTGAAGGAAAAAATGAAAGTCAAGCAAACCTGTATTGTAAAACTTGTTTTACATGTTTTGTTTAAAGCAACAGAATGTTATGAAATATCAAGATAACCGTTTTGTGAAACATTGACTTTTCCGTAATAAAAATTTAAAGAACTTATATATTAACTATACCAGAAATAAATATTGACTAAATAAATGTACAAGGAGAAATATAGATATATGAAATATTTACAATACCAGGATTTATTATTTAGTGAAGTATTGATCATACCAAAATAAACTATGTTTTAAAACTTTGATTTGACCAGAAAGACCCATTTTGTGATAATTAATTAATAGAATAGATCTAAACCGTAAATGAGTACCCGCTCAAATAATTATATTGCCGTTTACTACTCGAACACGATTAAATGGATCGAGAAGACAGATAAATGTGCATTTATTACAAAAAATATACTGGTCTAATATTTCGAAAGAAAGCGTATCCCGATAAATCATTTTATTACATAATAAACTGTTATAGACACACACAGGTACCCGTTAATGTTTATATTATGTGTACTATATAAATAGTATTAGTTATACAAGTTGCTGACGGGATATATGGGAGGATATAGCCTGAACGAGATTAATATGGCACGAGGCGCGTGAGCGTTTCCGTTTTTTCACGGTGTATATGGGGTTGTATACAAAACGCGTTAGCTTATCAAAATTTCACAACTTTATTTGCATCACTATAGATATGCAGTTGTCTTTCGGTATCTCGAATTTCAAGGGACTGGGCATTTTACTTAGAGAGCAACGGAATTCGAGTAACATAGATCTGTTGCTATTACGTGTAGTAATTCATTATACATGTACTTGTATATTACTGAGTTTTAAGTTGTTACAAACCAATTTTCTACAATACTAGAAGTATATACCATGGTTGCTTAGAAACATGTAAGTAAATAGATGTTGCCTATTATAACATGCAGTTTTGGCAAGTTTGCAACATTCTGGGGCTTTGAGGTACGTACACAGTGTTACCTGTCATTCAAGACAGGGGAAAAAACGAAAACAGTAGCTAATACTTACCTTTCTCTGTAGAATAAGCTTCTATATTATTTGTTATACTATTATATCTTAGTCTTGTAAAATTGTTAGAAACTATAAGACTTGTTAGCAGACTGACTGACTGACTGACAGATTGACTGACTGGCTTACAGGCTTACTGACCGATAATTTGGTTTGAAATCTATAAGATTTCACCCAACTATAGTTAAAAAAATAATAATTAAATAAACAATTATAGATGTAATCGACTAAAAGGATTCGCTTATTTCAGCATTTTGTTCACGTAAAGTATTTTGATGAAATAATAAAAAAATCAGTTAGGGGCCGCAATGGAAATAAGGGATTACCCTTTTTTGCGAAATCCGTGGTGCTGGTGTGCATGTCATGTTTTTTTTTTGTCTAATGTTTGTGCTTATGTTATGTCTCACTCCATGTGTTATATTACCATGTATGTACATTATTTCGAGATAAATCTTATCTTATCTTAAATCTTATCTTATAAGTTCATATTTATACACATTCAGATTATCAACAAGTTAAAATTGAAGTTAAAGTTAAAGTTAGAAAAAAAAGAAGGGGAAAAAACAAGTTAAACCCTATCCGTTTCTATGTATCCATTCACGTACTATATAGTTTATATTATATATGTAAAATTATAGAAAACAAGGTACCTGACACAGAAAAAAACAAACAGGTTAATGAAAGTGTGATAAAACTGCACGTTTGTAACGTCGATTTTCATTGGATATTCTAGACGTTTATATATTATTAGTTATAAAGATTGTTGACAGGTTATATGGCCCTATATAAACGGCTGTTTGTTAATATAACCCGAGCCGGTTTATATACGGCAATATAACCTATCATTAATCTTTATAACGAATTTATAATACAGCAAACATCATTTTTTACAGAAAAAAGTAAGATTTCTTCATCAATCGACAACAGCCGTGTATATAAAACTATTTAATACCTATGTTACTATATATAGTAACAAAATCTAGGGTATTTCAGGGCCATTATGGCAAGATCTCGGTCATTACTAGTATACAATTTTGGCCGCCTTGCTACTCAGGCATTATTTTTCCATAATGGGCGAATGAATGAGGGCACGTGCAGAATGACGTCATCAACTCTCAGTGACTTTCAAGATGGCTGCTGACGTTGAATGAACTGAATTCACTTGCACACAAAATTTTTTAAAGTTTAAATGACATAATTAATCACAATCAGCAATGCTTATCATTGAAGATTTATAAACTCAAGAAAATAGATGACCCTCAGAAATTCCAAAAATGATTTTAGATTGACTGTACGAAAATGTCGGAACCTAGACAGTCTCAGAAACCGTTCTTGAAGGCACAAAACTTCATAAAAAAACTAGCACTAGGTCTTAATGTAATTCTCACAAAAATGTGAAGAGTAGGGTTCTGTATTATCGATATAAACCACAATTAAACAAAATTTTCTTATATTTATTTTTGTTGTGTTGTTTTCTAAGTTAATCGGAGTTTTAAACTGTGCAGTATGACAGATCTATACTAACTAACTAACTTTTCTATAGTTGGCTGAAACCTCATAGATGTATAAAAGATGTATAAAACGTTTATAGAAGCAACATAGTAAACATGTATATCGTTCTTTTACTGCTTAACTTGATAATTATATGATGCACAATTTGAACATGTCGTTTGAAAAAGACACTGACCCTGAAAACAGGAACAAAAAAAAATAAAAGAAATAAAAAAATTCACCAGATAACAAGAAAATGAACAGAAATAAATTGTGTGCATAAAATACTGACATGCCGTCATACAGTCAATAACCATATTATATATAATAAAACGAGTTTAATCTTTGCTAATTAACTGATGTTATATTTCATAATTGCTATAAGTTCCCCGGTGTATTATATCTTATTTTAAATGATTACTGAAATGATTACTGAAGTAATCTTGTTGCGAAATTATGTCTTAAATCAGTGCCAACTCTGTTAAATATGATAGTTATATCATTACTATGGGGGATTTACGTTTATTATATACAGTAATAACATGATATCATATTTGTACTTTTATTAGTATCGTATCGTGAAGTCGTATTACATATAAATTCAATTGATAGCGTATCATGAATGTACACTATTAGATGTCGTATCATGAATATACTCTAATTGATATCATATAATAAACACACTCTAATTGATATCATATCATGAATACACTCTAATTGATATCATATCATGAATAAACTCTAATTGATATCGTATCATGAATACACTCTAATTGATATCGTTTCATGAATACACTCTAATTGGTATCGTTTCATGAATACACTCTAATTGATATCGTATCATGAATATACACTAACTGATATCATATCATGAATACACTCTAACTGATCTCATATCACGAATACACTCTAATTGATATCATATCATGAATACACTCTAATTAATATCGCATCATGAATACACTCTAATTAATATCATATCATGAATATATTCGAATTGATATCGTATCATGAATATACTCTAATTGATATCGTATCATGAATATACTCTAATTGATATCGTATCATGAATACACTCTAATTGATGTCGTATCATAAATACACTCTAATTGATATCGTATCATGAATATAATCTAATTGATATCGTATCATGCATATACTCTAATTGATATCGTGTGTTTTCATTGGTCATTTCAAAATTACAAATTGAAATCTGGAAATCTCATTGGCCATTCAAAATAAAATGTAACGGATAGTTCCTGTCATTCTAAGATAGTTCTGAACTAAAATGTTTATATATATATTTTGCATTTTAATCAAGAATTTATAAAGAAATAATAGCTTTACGACTGCGTAGATGTTGGTGTTAGAAATTGAGCTCACTTACCGAAACATGAGATGTTTGTTTAGAAACACATACATCTACAAATGTTCCATTTTCTCATCAAAAAAGTATTACGTCACTGTTATACAAGCTACGCTAACATTTCTACATGACTTTGCATTGAAAACTTAGAACTAACATATGGATGTTAACCAGTTTTACTTCAGCCAAGTATTTTTTTTAAAGATACTTCTTGTTTATGATACCTTTAAAATTTTGTGTTATGAATCTTAGGTCAATTTTTCCCCGTTTTTAATTGTCTTATCTGTAAACCAATGGCTTTCGAATACTTGCTTCAAAGGTGAATGTTTACATAGACAACAAACACATGTTTACAAATATATGCGTAATGACTAAAACATTTCCGAACGCACATTCTAACACTTATCTCAGATATTTAGAGTCATGAATATGTAGCTACATTCACCACCAAACTTCTTCATGGCTTATCAGATGATAAAATACAATATTCCAAATGATATATATACGTGTGCGTGTTGGTGTTAATTGAAAATAGCATTTCAATAATGCGATGTTAACAAACAATATTTATATCGATATTAAGTAAAACTGATTCAGAAATTTATTTACGGTCATTTTATTAAAGGCCCATAATGCGCTAGAAATGTATTTATTTTTGTTTATCAAAAGCTTTTCATTATAAGTGTTGTACATATATTGTAGTTTCGAAAGTTACTCATTGGCCAATTACTTGAACCATCTTTTGATTATGTTGCTTTTTGCAAAACTATTTTTAAAACGTTAAAACTGATATTAAGCCTTCCTAAATAAAGAAAACATAATTTGTTTTCTGATGCATATTGGGCATTTCAGCGTCCTTCAGCTTTTATTTTCATCTAGGTTTTTTTAAAACTAAATATTTCAATACTTTTATCTTGGAATAGTGCATCATATCACCGTTGTACTAATTTACATATAGAGAGCGGAGTCGGTAGTTTAGAGATATCGAGCGGTTTTCTAATTTCATTTGCCACCTTAATTCTTTTGATTTAACAATTGTATGAAACGATATATTTAAAAATGACATAATTAAAGAAAGAAAAGAAGTGACGACCGCTTTAATTGGAGATACAGGCAAGATTTTCATTTCTTCGTTTTGAATTTTTCATTCAATAATTATTATGTTAATGTCCTCTAGGCAGTCACAGGAGCAAAACTTTCTCCTTATGAAGAATAAAATGGTGGTTTCCTAACTTGACTTATGTGGGTCAGTTCAGAGCGTTAAGATTTCGCAAAAGTTGTCACATTGAACTGTTAAAGAACATGGCAAATTAATGACTTAGACTTGTTTCAATCATCAATCATACAATATCCACAATATCTGTTATTGTAACTTTCAGGGTTTGTTCAAGTCATATGACTTGTTTTAAACTACTCGGTGATTCTGTCGGCGTCTAAATTGCGTTCAACATATATAGATATATTTACGCTTCAAACCCAAAATATATAGAATTTATATAGAATTTCATGCTGGGGCTTTAAAAATGTCATTTTAGCGTGGTTTGAGTACATAGATATTTATATTTTTTGTCATTAATTTGCCTGAGTATCCCTCTAAGCTAAAGTAAAATATAAATTATTCTGGTCACTTGTATAAATCAAAATCAATATCTAAACGATTTAAGTAAATGAGGACAAAGAAATTTACAGAAATATGTTCGAAGTAATAAATGTTTGAAAGAAAAAATATCCCATCATGTTTGGAGTTTCATAATTGCATTACAAATAATAAATAAATGGCTTTTGACATGTTCAGATCACTCACACATGAATATTTAGCAAAGGGAGTGTAATCGAGGGTTATTTTCTCTTTGGCGTACAAGGGTTACCTCCCGTTGATACAAATAAAAAAAAAACACATTTACTCCGTGTGCGTACGAGAATGTGTGTTTGTGTGTTTGATGACGTAATTAAGAACTATTAGCTTCAATGAAAATATTTTGGTGGAATGTCACCTTTTGTAACATTTGTATAGACAAAGAAACATAACATAACTTTTATGGAGGACTATGAGGGTCTTGGACTCTGACGGATATCTGAACGTGCAGTTATCATGACTGGTCTGAACATGTCTTCATCCTTCCAGCTGAAATCTGTAAATTTCTAAATATGAACATAACTTATATAAGACCTTTCAGTGCTGTTGCTTACCAAAGTTATAGAAGAGCCTCGGTCTGATTTCAAGAAGACAATTTAACCAAATAAATTACGAAAACTCAAAACCCCACACCTTAAAACACCACACATGAATTTTTTTTATTATTTTTATTATTAATCTGGTTTTTCTTTTATCAACAAATTTATTCACATAACAGTTTTAGATTTTTATAAACTTAATGTTATTTCAAGTTAGATTACATTAATTGTAATTAACAAACATGTAGCAAACTTGTTTAATCGATGACTCATCTTTTATATTTTGATATGGGAAAATCTTGATTTGATGACATATTTTCAAGTTGAATAAATTTATACTCATTTTTTTTCATGCCAAGTTGAGATGAATTGACAATCCACTTCAAAAGATTGATTGTTATTTAATGGTGATTGATCAACAGTTGATATTGGAATATGTTTAGGATGAAAAATTATAAATCTCCTTTAAACATAGAAAGACTGCCGCGCTCTTTTTATACATCGAATATCCGATAGATACTAATTAACATAAGTTTTATTGGGCCACGAGAGTTAGTTAACGTTCATGTAGCGCAAGGATCTATTAATTTGAATCTTGATCGAATTATCGCATTGTACATTTTTATCAATGAAACATCAAGCCTGGTAATAATAATTTTCAGATGTAACAGTACTAAGAATATTTTCCTTGTACTCAATCGAAAGCTGGCATATTTACGAGGTGCATATTTTAATTACTGGCAACAAACTCAGTTTTTAAACGTGATTTGCACGTGAAAGCACATGTTCATGTATAATAGTACATGTATAATATACCGTTGAACAGATTTTTTATTTTTTTCTAACCAACAGTCTATTTCCACACGATTTTCACGTACAACAACATTTTAGCAGGTCATTTAAATACATGTGGTTTTGTACATGTATAATATACCATTGGAAAGATTATTGATTTTTTCTAACCAACAGTCTATTTTCACACGATTTGCACGTGCAATAAAATTTTAGCAATTCATTTAAATACATGTGGTTTTGTATACTGGTAATTAACATGGCTAAACGCTCTATTTTTTGACAGTGATGAAATAGTGACCTGCGTCGCGGTGTTGCCACTGGAACATTTTACCGAGTCCATGTTCTCACTGTTGTAGTCCATGTTCTCACTATTGTAGTTAATTACTACATTACAAAGAATCCAAGATTCGGGGTGTGCAGGATCAATGATCATGCACCTGTGCACCGGTCAGTCTTGGTTCAAACTTACTAACAGGAGCAGAGAATTGAGAGGTTTTCCTACATCCCGCTTATAGTCCTGACCTCTTTCCTTGTGACTTTTGGTTTAATCCATACATCAAAGCTTGCCTTCGCGGTCGCCGGATCGAAACCCGTAGTGCCGTCGGAAGAGCTCTCTACTAGTGTAGAAACAGTATACCCAAAGAACAGTTCAAAATGCTTTTGCGGAATAGATTGTGAGGTTGGAAATGTGTGAAAAGGTCCATGATTAAATATTTTGAAGGACTCTAGCTACTATTCATTTTCATAAAAACCCGCTGCCGTTGCCACTAATTAAAAAATCCTCGAAACAAAGAATCAATGCCGAATGTTTATTGGTCATACGCCAAGAAATGTGACAATTTCTTATATTTTTCAAAAAGTAAATATTCATGTAAGTTTTGCTGAAATAATTGTGTAACTTACTGTTTGAAATTATATTTTGTCCAATGATATCGTTACATTTTTTAGAATTCTTTAGTATATTTAATTCATTCAATCGAGACTAACTTTTTTATTAAATACTATCCCGTTAAAGCGACCTGCAGATTTTATTTTTATCTAGAAAAAACACTTCAATGTTGTTTGAAACTAAGTATTTCAATAATTTCATGTTGTTTCAATAATTTCATCTTGGAAAAGTGCATCATATCACGTGTAAGTTTTCTTAACAATAGCGTCCATATCTATCGGGAGCGGACCGGTAAATTGGAAATATCGAGAGGTTTCCTTATTATTTATATGTACTTTTTCAATGACAAATTTCATTTTACAACTTAATTCTTGACAATTATATGAAACGATTTATTTAATAATAACATATTTAATCTTAGGCATTAAATGTAGGCATCTGTCTAGCAGCTGTGCCCCTCTTGACAGATTTAATTCCAATAATGCTGACTAATAAACACTAACATTATCTAAATGTATATCAAAAGCTTTTTTTTATTTTCCTTCGCAAATGTTTGTTTATAAAATATTGACAGCGTCAAGAAAGGCGTAAACATGTTCCCCATTCTCATATTTTATTCTTTTCAAATTCAGTCTCATTATTGTGATAAGTTATTGATTTTCAATAACAAATATGTGTCTTATAAATAAAAACAAATATCAACAGAAAAAGAATATTTAGAATAGAATAAAGATCTATCCAAGCCTAAACTCAAATTTTCAGTGAATTCGCAGTAAAATAAAAGAACAGAAGACAACAAAGTACATGCATTTCACAAGACAACATAATTTTAAAATGCCGCTGCATGTTTTATTTTATGCTTTTATGCTCTCACGAGCTAACAGTTTAGTTCACGACACGTTCACAATAACCGATACATCAGTATCTAGCATTGACCAGCCAGATCTTTCACCTTTATAGCGACATTTTTTACTGGAACCGTTTTCTTGCTATGTGTCCAATAGCCAATACCACCTTCCCGTCTTTTACCATATACGCCATTCAACCCCCCTAGTCGCCAACAGTCCTTATACCACAAACCAGCCCCGTCAAGCACGCTGACACAATTTCTTGAAGAAACATCATTTTCTCTGTCATAAGTTGAAAATTTCATGTTGTTGTAGTAGCTTAGAAGTTCTTTAATATTTCCCTCGTAATTAAAAGCATCGACGTTCATTTTATAGGCGGTTGCTGCCTCGTGCACGGTGAAAACTTTATAATGTAGGTATTCCTTTTTGCCCTCGTAGTTTTCCATGTCAAAGTAAATCTGACTGCCATCCCGTGTCAGACGGTGAATTTTCTCTAACCCTAGCCAATGTGAGCCGTCAATTTCTCCAAATCCACTGACGTAGTCATCCCAAGGCCGGTAAAAGCTAATCTTTCCGTCAACTCTTTTCTGTAATGGTTATAAAACAATTTGGATAAAAAGGAATACCTCCATATGTATAATAATATGTAGAGATATATACAGATGATCCAGAATGGCATTGTCTTTTTGTCTGTCATCAGTAAAAGTGTAAAACTTACAACAGATTGAACTTAAACTTTTAATCGTCATAATGAAAATGAGTCATGAATTGTTGAAAACATTATTGGTTACACAGTCTGTTTTAAGACAAAAACTATCTATATAAAAACTCATACCTGGATCAAAGTCCATCCCCCGTTAGTCATGTCACAGAACACTAAAAACGGACATCTTCCGTCCGGAGAGATAGAATAAACTCCGTCTGTCCTAGTACCGTTTCTGTATATTTCCAAACAATCTGTAATATTGAAATGGATGGAAATAACTTATCATTCAAAATATACCACATGCTATATACATGTAAATACTTTATTAGAAAACTCGTTTAAGATACTTTTCATAGAAAATCATTTTATTTTATACGACTGAATTAATTAGAATCCAGGTCATGCAATGTGATTGACGATTCGATGTAAGAAACCGTACAATCCTATTTAAGATATTAAACTATCGATTTTAATACATAGAAACCCTACTCGAATTACAAAACCGTCCTATATAAAATCTTAAACTACCGATTTTAATACATTGATTTCTGTCGCGGCCATTTTAATTAAATAGTTTATATAAAATCTAAATAAAAATGTCTTCTTTTTATACGTATTGTTAAAAACTACCTCTTGGAAAACCTTGGATAGTAGTGAAATGGGAATTTTCATGTTGCTGTAAAAGTGTCTGAAGCTGACGAACTTGGACTTTCAAAGATCGTACTTCTTCTTCCAGTTCATTCGAGCACGGAGTTTTTGTTTTTAAAGCATCTGTGTTTGTTGTGCACATAAACGTTTCATGCCCGATACAAAAATGAACTGTCAGGACAGCGAAGATCAGTAATTGAAGACATATTTCTACTTCCATGTTCAGATTTCTAATCTGTAAACAGTTGTTACATTTTATGTGAACGCAGAAATATCTTAAACATTTTCAGTTTTTCACACTGACAGCTAAAACCAAGTCGCATGTTTATCCTTTGGATGATATTCTTCCTTTATTTCGGGGCGGAACATATTTTTGTGATCACTTTTATAAGAACTTCCCAATGGAATGAAGTGTCACATGATCAAATTACTTGTATGTTAATAATAAAATACGAGTATCGTGTGAACCTATTTACTCCATTGTGAGCTTATTTTTTTTATCATAAAACTTTAAAATAGGGAGATCTCTACGGCAATGAGAGCAAAAACAAAAACAAAAAAACAAGGGGCCTCGTTCGATCTTTTCTTATTCGTAAGTCAAATACGCAGACGATCAAGTTCATATTAAAGAGGAGGATCTTTAGTCACTATTACAGTGCATGTAGTCATATTATCAGATCATTTATTATATCGTACAAAAGACATAAATTTTATTGTTATAACTTGTCTAGGAATGTTCAGTTAATTATATCCTCCAAAAAACAGACAACATCGTATCTGTTTTTGCTGATTTAAAATATCACATTTAAATGTAAAAACACGACATTTAAATAATTGCGTGACATTATATTTAAAATATAATTAATATTACTAATGTATTGTGAATAACTTGTATTAATTAATACTTTGAATGTTGTTTGAATGATTATGCACAGTGAACAAAATAAAGATAAAATTCTGTATTTTTTACTATTTGAAAAAAAAGCACCAACTTACAAAACGTTACCGCCTGATTTACAATCCTGTAGTGTCTTCTTCTTTTGTGTTTGTGAATCAATTTGTCACGATCATGGATATTGTTTTGTAAGAGAGGCCCCGACATCTTCACAAATTTAATATCACACTTTTAGATATCCATCATAATGGCAGTGAATAAATCATACATAAATTCATTAAAACAAACCTATTTTTATTAAATGTTAAAAATTGATCGCTTTTGTATTTTCATGAAATAGTATACTGTCAAAGATGAAACTTTCTTTAAAGGAACTCCACTGAGGTAAAATAAAGCCTAAAAACATAAAAATGAGGCCTCTAACATTAATCAAGTGATCAACTTAAAATCGAAAAATCTGCAAAGGATTATAAAGAAATATGTTAAGAATTAAACTGTAAATCGATTTTTGTGCGATTTTAGCCAGTGAAAGCGTTGCAACGCTGTTCAGTTCTTTTTTTTTGCGAAAAAAGAGATGATTTTAGAGAAAAAAAAACGGGCAGAGGAAATGATCTGAAACTTTGCACAGAAGTTGTCAGTTCAGACAGATACGAATATTGGAAAACTGTTTTAGTCTCGTCATGTCAAAAAACCTCAGTGGAGTCCCTTTAAATATCTATGTATTATGTTCTTTTACATTCTAAGATTATTTAATAGATCAGGGCCTTCATGTTGCAATATTTTTTAAACTTTGTCATGTTAAACAATAGCGTGTTTAAATCTTTAGTGGAGAGATGTTTTATAAACAAGAAAGAAAAAACAATACCGGTAAAACTTAAATTTCCTTCTTCCTCTTTAAACGTTTATGTGTCGGCTTGACCGAGTAGTCAACGCGTCGGACTAGTAATCTAAGGATTGCTGGTCGCGTGTGTTCAATACTTGAGCAAGAAAATCAACTATCATTTGGTTGGTTCAAAAAACTGATTCGGGAGTATTCAATACGCTTATAGTTTTAAACACAATCAAACTTAAATAAATTAGTATAAACAAAACATCACTATGGTAACAAAACTATTATTGTAGATCTTCTACATTCTTTACTAAGGAGAAAAATGTGTTATGAACACATCTGCGGATGTTTCTAAATTCAAAATTTTACTATTTCATGTTTAAATGTTGAATTCTGCTTAAGCCGGTGCTAGGGGGCGTGGACGGTAACTTGCACTTTCCAGTACCGTCCATGAACAGGCTCAATCAAACCGAGCTTAATCTTTAGGGATTCTGTATTTATCTATTTTATAATGTTGTTATGATTCTATTAAATCAAATTCATTAAATGCAAACAAACTCACTCCACGAAGCTGACTCCTTTTTGCAAATCAGTTGCCAGACACTAGCACAGACGCCACTTGACTGATAAGCTCTGGTTTGTCCTATCCATGAGGCTAATTACCTTTAGCAAATGTGCAACAAGCCAAAATGGTTTCCCTTCACACTAGTATTAATAGTTTTAAGAAAGACGTTTCAGCTGCAACGGTAAACGGAGTGATACACTCTTCGGGGAGAGCAATAGATGGATTATAATTACTTGTTGATCAAGGGGAATGTTGTTAAATTGGTTAACATGCCTAAACCGATCGATCGACGTACTAGTTTTTATGGTTTTGTTTCAAAGCATTTAGTACTTGCATCATCACGAGGAATGCTAGCAACTCTTCACATGATGGATTTATTTTTTTTGTGTGTGTGTGTTCATATCTTAATGCAATTTTAGCACCTCATATATTTCAAAAATAATTTTGGAATTCATCAATGAAGGACCTTCATTTTACCAACAGTGTTTGAACTTATAAGATTATTATAATAGTGAACAATAAATGAAATTGTAATAATGCATAAAAAATTAGCAAAATCTTATTAATTTTCTTTTCTTCATTCTAATATTTCTAAAGCAATAGCGTTAAAATGTCGTGAAGATAAACAAGAGAAAATATATACAATACACTTTAATTTCCTTCTTCCCATTTAAACATTATCACGTTGGCAACACAATTGTTTTAAATTAGATCACAAAAAAGATTTTATTGACAACATATTTTAGTTTTAACTTTGTAAAGTTAAAATGAATTGACAATTTGTTTCTGATACTATCTTAGCACATTTTGTTCAAAGCTGTTTCATGCAACCATTGAAAAACTAGAAATGTGTCATCATGCCACGGATGCCCCCGCATGCAGCAAAAATTTCAGATGTTATAATATTTAGTTCCAAATTTGTTTGCACAAATTATTTTTTTCATTTTAAGTTCAAAGCCCTTAAAACTTTTCAATGTTAACACAAACCATTTCCATACAATGTTCAAGGCACTGAAATTATTCAGTCTTAACCTTTTGAAAATAGCATATTTCATATTTGTAGCCAAAATAATGGCTACATACATTTCCACAAAAGTACAAAGAGTGCTGAAACTGAAAGTTCAAATTTTTTCCAACATTCAAGAAAGATAAGTTTGTCCAAAATCATTGAACCACGACCAAATTCAAACTTAAACTGCTTATTCCTAAGATGTATCTATATTATTTTCAAAGTGAAAGGGACATAACTCTGCCAAAAAATCATCGAACCATGACCAAATTCCAACTTGACCTGCCCATTCCTTTGACATATCCATATGTCAAATTTGAGTTGAATATGTAACACTGTTGGGTAGATAATGAACAGAAACTGTAAATTTCATATTATTTTCAAAGTGAAAGGGGCTTTACTCGGCCAAAAATCATTGAACCATGACCAAATTCGAACTTGGCCTGGGCATTCCAAAAACATATTCATATGTCAAATTTGGGTTAAATGTGTTGTACCGGTGGGGAGATAATAAACAGAAACTGAAAATTTCATATTATTTTCAAAGTGAAAGGTGCATAACTCTGCCAAAAATCATTGAACCATAACCAAATTTGAAATTGACCTGCGCATTCCTTTGCCATATCCATATGTCAAGTTTGAGTTGAATGTGTTGTACTGTTTGGGAGATAATGAACGGAAACTGAAAATTTCATATTATTTTCAAAGTAAAATGGGCATAACTCTGCCAAAAATCATTAAACCATAACCAAATTCGAACTTGACCTGTATTTTGTCATGACATATCCATATGTCAAGTTTGAGTTGAATGTGTTGTACAATTGGGGAGATAATGAACGGAAACTGAAAATTTCATATTATTTTCAAAGTAAAAGGGGCATAACTCTGCCAAAAATCATCAAACCATGACCAAATTCCAACTTGACCTGCCCATTCCTTTGACATATCCATATGTCAAATTTGAGTTGAATATGTAACACTGTTGGGTAGATAATGAACAGAAACTGTAAATTTCATATTATTTTCAAAGTGAAAGGGGCTTTACTCTGCCAAAAATCATTGAACCGTGACCAAATTCGAACTTGGCCTGGGCATTCCAAAAATATATCCATATGTCAAATTTGAGTTGAATGTGTTGAACCGGTGGGGAGATTATAAACAGAAACTGAAAATTTCATATTATTTTCAAAGTGAAAGGTGCATAACTCTGCCAAAAATCATTGAACCATAACCAAATTTGAAATTGACCTGCGCATTCCTTTGCCATATCCATATGTCAAGTTTGAGTTGAATGCGTTGTACTGTTTGGGAGATAATGAACGGAAACTGAAAATTTCATATTATTTTCAAAGTAAAAGGGGCATAACTCTGCCAAAAATCATCGAACCCTGACCAAATTCGAACTTGACCTGTATTTTCTCATGACATATCCATAATTATGTAAAGTTTGAGTTGAATGTGTTGTACCATTGGGGAGATAATGAACGGAAACTGAAAATTTCATATTATTTTCAAAGTAAAAGGGGCATTACCCTGCCAAAAATCATCGAACCATGACCAAATTCGAACTTGACCTGTATTTTTTCATGACATATCCATATGTCAAATTTGAGTTGAATGTGTGCAACTGTTACTAAGATAATGAACGGAAACTGATGATGACGGAATGACAAAAGGACGGAATGACGTAAGGACGGAAGGACGGAATGACGGAAGGACGGAACAGGGTAACACTATATAAATATATATAAAAATATTCTGACTGCTTGGATGTTAAAAGTATTCCTATTTAAACATTTTACTAATATCGTACATACAAATGTCTTTCTAAATAAATCCTAATCTCGCATGTGTGAAGCAAGCATGTTACATACTTATATTTATCAAGACTGCTTCCCGGAAACATGAGCGTCGACCTAAGTGGGATTTAAACCCACGGTCACTTGATTAAAGGCAGTCACATTTACCATATGCCACTGATTTTATTCTATTAGTTTGCAAAAGATTCTGGAATTTCTTTTGCGTCAAACTTCTACAATGCATCACTAAATGAAACTAATCTAAATTAGTCTGTGCAGGTGTGATATAATTGTGTAGGAAGAACATATGAATGTTAAAGGTGTTTCGACTTCATAATATTTCTTAAATCATATATGATATGTTCTAAAAGTATCTTAAATTATGATAACTAAAGTATAGTGTGGGTTTTACGTCACATCGACACAGTATAGGTCATATCGCGACGTTCCAGCTTTACTGGTGGAGGAAGACCTCAGGTGCCATTCCGTGCATTATTTCAGGCACGAACGGGCACCTGAGTAGAACCACCGACGTTCCGTAAGCTAGCTGGATAGCTTCCTCACATGAAAGAATCCAAAGTCCCTGTCGGGATTCGAACCCACAGCGGTGAGGGGCAAGTGGTTTGAAGTCAACGACCTTAACCACTCGGCCACGGACGCCTAAATAGAGTGATTGAAATCAAATTGATGGAATGAAGACTAACCACCAAATTTACCCATTTTGCAAAACCAAAATCATTGGAATTAATGGCAATATCATCAACACATTCTGTATTTTTACTGCTGCAAAGCTCATTGAATATAAAAGCAAAATGACAAACATTATTTAACTTAATATTGGCATAAAACGGTTTCCAAAGGGGAGAAATAATTCGGAAGCCGTTTGGTCAGCTCAATAGGTAGAACGATGGACTGTAAATCGGCCGACCTGAGTTCGGTTCCTGAACGGTGCAGGTCACTTTTGTTGTGATTGATCATTAAATCATTCCACGGTCATTTGCACTGCACCTCTACCTCTACTCTAGCATTAACATAAGTTTCAGCTCCTTGGCTAACTTTGCTCTTGAAAATTCATTTTCACTCTGTAGATGTATTATAATTACTGGGCGATAAAAGAAAAGGTGTAAGTAGGTAACATATACGTTGGGCGACCGACCTACGGACCGGATCACATTATGTTCTTTTGTTTACTAATTTTTAGACTTTATGTACTTGCATCATAACCAGGAAGGACTCTTGAAATGATTTCATTTGTTTGTTCATGAGATTGTAACACCTCATTTTACAAAATACTTAAAAACTTTTTTAAAATTCATATAAGTAGGACTCTATCTTTGACCACCAATGTTTGAATATATACCATGTAAATGTAAATAGGAATCTACATTATCAAAAGCTGAACGGTTTTTTTAAACTTCGTTTTGGGTAATTTTTTGTTATTGCCTTTTATTTCAACATAAACAAACCCAATCTTTGCCGATTATTTCACATAGATAACATCAGTTCTCATTGTTTAATCAGGGTCTTAAAAATAGAAAAACAAATTTGAACGTCCCTGGTTTTGCTTAAACAATACAAGGTATAACTTTTAAAACAAGATTTATAGATAATAGTATTATCATTTATCTTCCTTGTTCCTCTTATGACTACAATAAGAATAAGATATTTGATGCTTTTATCATTTTTACAGCAATTACAGTCTGACCTTATGCTCTACCATCTTTGTACCCTTTAAATGTAAACGTGTGGACCAAAGACAAATGATCTTAGTCCCGCTCATGTGTGTCGTGAGACCAATATACAAGTATCTCACGATAATTAGAAGCATACAAGTCCAGCTAACAGAAATAATCATATATCATGTATACATAATAAAATTAAACCTCTTCTTTTTATTACATGTATAAATATAAAGGTACATGTATGTTTTTAATTTGTTGTCGCCCGTTGTGACGCCCAACCCACACTCCACAAATTAAATTGCTCCGTTTAACTCCTCGTTATCCTGCCCTTCTCCTGTTTATTGTTGCACTGGGTATCATTGATTCTAATGGGGCTGGGTCCCGTGAGCAATGCTCTCCATTTTTGTTACCACTACTATAATTTACCAAAAGTTAATTTAGTGCCTTGATTGAAAAAAGAAAGTTTACATATTTTAGTAATATAACTTTCTTTGACGAGAAGAGGCAACCACAAATACAACAATATTTTGAGTATGAAACCCCCCCACCCCCAAGAATTAAGGAATATATATGATGAATGTTCTGACCATATAAGTCGTAAAAATCCATTTTGTCGCTTTAGATTTATACAGAACGTTTCGGTAGGTTAAGACAATACAAAACATGTCATTGTTATAACCAGGTAGTTTCATTTCGGACTCAGTAGGTAGCTTGGAGACAGTGTATAGAGGATTATAAAGACCTGAACAAAGGTTTGTTATATTTTAAGTCATTGTGATATATGATTTTCGTGATCTTTATCAACTTTAAATATAAACAACAATATTAGTCGAACGTAGGTCCTTGTTTGATTTTGTAAATAATTTAAATTTGAAACACTCAAATTTCTCATACAAGTAGAAATAAATGAAGTTATTACTAAGACAGTTTTCATAATAAAGAGATCCTTACAATGGCATGACAATCGCTACAGCACAATTGTTGGCATTCAACAGCAAGCATTTTCGATTAATAGTTTTTATTTGTATGTAATGTATAATTTTCTGTCTTTTGAACACTTATTGTCGTGATAACACCTGATATTTACATGTTGAGAGTTATTTGTGTATCTTTAATGGCACACTATGACTAGAAATGACAAACATATGTTTGAAATGTTTAAATAATGAATTTAGAGCATGTTAGATGATTAACAAATTAATGAAGGAAGGAGCGTTGAACGTGAAGTAATGTGTCATTATGGCAGCAAAATGTAAACAAAGTAGTTTTTTTTTACTTTCTTACAAAATACTATTTCACTACAATTATAACAATTGCAAATATAGCAATAGAAGCAAATGATAGTTCAATCTACATGTATATGTCATATTAATAATGCTTGGAAACTGTAATATTTAGATACCAAAAACACATGTAAAGTTTTTGAGAAAAAATGATAGCATATCTGAGGCATAAAGGGGCTTTTAACTGATGGTTGAGGGTTTGAATCAAAAATAGAGAGGGATCTTTGTCTAATGAATTTGTATCATTGTGTTACCATGGCAAAGGTATGGGTGATTTTATTTGATTTTCTGATATCTAAAATTTTATATATATATGTGCTTACAGAATATCAAATACCACTCTGTGTGAATTTGCCAGTAAGACAATGAGAATGCTGTGGTTATTTTCTCTTCTTTGCGTCATTTGTGTCTGTTACGGACAAACCACATGGACATGCATGTCGAGCAGTGATGCTGTCTTGGTAAATTCAAGCTCAAAGAAATTGGAGGAAAAAATTCATTCTTTAGAAGTTCAAGTAAAACAACTTCAGAGGCTTGTAAGGAAACAAGATAGGCCGTCTTATACATCCATTGAGGGCTTCCCAAGAGGTAATAAGCTGTTACATTTTGTCTTATAATAGCTTTCTCAAATTCTCAAATTGTAGGTCACGTGGGTTACACTAAAATGGTACCGAGTCTCATGCATTTATGACTTTGGATAATAATATTTTTATATTAACAAATATTTGTAACATGATAAAACATGTTAATAGTGTTTAGTAGTGTTTTATTTTCAGCTTTCACCACTAAGAAACACCCTTACTTTACACTTAATATTTGATATTTAATGATAATGACATCTAAAACTAAATGTAAAATGAGCACACTTTTCAAGTTACAGAGCTAAACACTAAATATTAATTGTTGTAAGCTATGGAAAATATAGACTCGTGATTATTAGAACTGTTACGATGTTGGTAGAACGTCACAATACTCGTATGAGCATTACAATATGCAATACTAATGGTGGTCAATTAAAATATAGGAAAGAATCCCATATATAAGGGCATAAACCCATCTTTGTGGTGAGACCGGGTTTGTGTGTCGTACATATTACAGAGTATAGCACTGTGAGTTTGCCTGTTTTTTAATTCCTTTACAAGCAAACAAGTTTGCTTCTTTAAAGAGATATTTTCGCTGCTGTAGAAGACTTGTTTAATTTGAAAATATTTGGAAAAAAGACACAATGAATGGTTATAAATTACAATTATTTAACAAAAAATAATTTATTATATAAATTGAATATATAGTATCATAATGAAAGTTTGTTTACACTTTATTTTTTAATGTTTTGAAAGATTATATGCTGGAGAAATGGACTTTTTTCCCCGGTGCATAAGGGATACTTTTTCGTCAAAGGGAACTAAATTTAAAATATATGATGTGCATATTAAAAGTAGTATCAAAATAAAATTTTCTTGTAAAATTCAATGAGCAAATATTTCGGTTAATGTTTTGGTAAGTATATGGAAACATTTCAAAACGGGCATAAAGTATGTTAATCAGACAATTTTAAGTCCAGGATTTACATAAAAATGTGTTATATCATTTGATTGGAATACACAGAATACATGTATAAAGATGCATGCCTCCAACCACAATATTTAAAGAAAATCAAACTTGTGTCAAATGTGTGTGATTTGCGCCAAAAAATCCCCGTTGCGTTACTTGGTCATACCGGTTCAAAAGTTTAAGGAGCAGCAAAATTTCGGTACACGGTTCACTCGGTCATATAATAGTGCATGGTGTTATTGTAGCTTTAGTGTTCACTGTTACTATTTATCGTCTTTGTTACTATTTATCGGAACAAGAAATAGTAAAACGCTATTCAGAAAACAATACTGTAATCGATTTATACAGTTTAAAAGATTAGAACGGAATGAAACATCCACGTAGCGCTAAGTAACGTAAATGATATTTTCCGATTTTTCTATGTACCGATTTGTTCACTTCGATGTTAATTTTTCGTTTAAGTCGTATTTTGAAACGGAGCATGCGCAAAACAAATTTTGTATCATTGTTTGGAGACCTTTCTGTTGAAAATGTGTCAGGGTTAAATCGTATACATATACATGCACAGTGCGTTAACTGGAGTGCGGGTATTAGTTACCCGCACTCCAGAGCATGCCCATTGATTGGCTCATTTTTGCTGGGGTTTACATATTGTGACGGCAGAGAAAGGGAAAGCGACAGAAATGTCATATTCAGATGTTCGTTCATTGGTTCATTTTTGCCTGGGTTTCATATTGTGACAACAGGGAACGTGCTTTTATGTTTGACTATGATACAAAAGAGAAAGAACACCAAAACACTCGGCAATCTGATTAATACTCGGGGGCTACGCCCCCTCGTACAAATCAGATAGCCTCGTGTTTCGGTGCTCTTTCTATTACTTGTAGACTGCTCCTAATAGTTTTAAACTGTAAATGAGATTCATTCACTACAATCAGATACGCAAAAATGGATGCCGCCTGCAATCAGTCTGAACACTGTAGAGAGGTCTGATGACCTCTCCAATTAGTGATATACTGATTGGTCAGGAATCGAACCTCAGTCCTGTCGTACCTGGGATTTATGAATACTAGTAAGATGACATGCATTCAAAAGAGAGAAGAATGATTAATTCTGTAATTAATAAATTATTAATTGCGCTTTATTATAATTGTTTGTGTTAGAAAAGTCACGAACGTCTCATAACATGATTATATATGTATATACAGTACGTTTTCAGAACTTCGGGACCGAATGCAGGGCATAGAAAATATTTGAATTGCCTTTCATATGTGAAAATCGGACTTTGCAAATTTAATTAAATTTATGAAAGAATAGAAATTTTGTATTTTTTATCATTTCAGATTGTTTAGAGATATATAAGAATGGGACAAGAACTGATGGCATCTACTCCATCTCGCCAGATGGCAGGTGTCCGTTCTTTGTCTATTGTGACATGACAAACGGGGGCTGGACGTTAATACAGGTCATACAGTTTTATTCCAACAAAAAAAAAACTGTTTTATCATTTGTAGTCATAAATGAAAAAATATAGATCTTATTATTTATATATTTGTCTTTTTAATATAGAATTACATAATATGAGAGAACATTTTCTTTTTTCTTCTTCTTTTTTTGTCGTTGCTTTTTATCATGGTTTAGTAATTGGCAGAAACGATAAACTGTTAATTTTCTTTTTCAAAGAAACGGGTGGACGATAAAATAAACTTTTATCGGTCTTGGGATGACTACGTCAGTGGATTTGGTGAAATTGATGGTTCACATTGGCTAGGTTTAGAGAACATTCATCGTTTGACTCGTGATGGCAGTCAGGTTTACTTTGAAATGGAAAACTATGAAGGAAAAACGGAGTATGCTCACTATAAAGTGTTCACCGTGCACGAGGCAGCAACTGCATATAAAATGAACGTCGATGCTTTTAATTACGAGGGAAATATTGAAGAACTGCTCAGTTATCATGACAATATGAAATTTTCGACTTACGATAGGGACAATGATCTTGATTCAAGACGAAACTGTTGCGCTGATCTGGATGGAGGTGGTTGGTGGTATAAAATCTGTCATAGACTGGGAAATGTAAACGGTGTGTATGGTAAAATGACAAAAGGAGGGATCGGTTATTCGAATACAAAGATCATTCCAATAAAAAATGTCGCTGTAAAGGTGATGGACATTCGGGGCAGATGTTGAAATGAGCAGATATTTGTTATTTCTTACACTTAATACAGTTAAACATCCAGAATGGATTCATAAATCATAGTTTACAGTATTTTACGTTCTTCAATTCTGAGAATATCTCTGTTTAATATAAAGAAATTTATTTGTTCGAAAAATTCTTTTTCTGCTGTTTTTATATACAACTTATAGTCAATATTTCTTTAGGTAAAACAATTAATATATTCTATTAAAGTTGTTCATTTATGTATAAAACATTAAAAATGTGAATGTTATGATTATAGCAAATTGTATTTTAATAAAAATTGTTTTTTTAATGTAAAGTAAATTTGTTTTGGTTCTTTGGTTACTTAAGAAATATTTACATTGAGTAGGACCTATTTATTTTTCCGAAATCAATGTATTCAATGTATAAAATGCATTACCATTGTGGATAATTTGCTTACCTATATTTCAAATGAAGTAAACTTGCATTGATTTTGATATTCTATTATCTCGTACAAAATCTCATTTTACCATCCTTTTCTTCATACGACTGATTAAGCTAGAAATCTGTAGCATGTAGCATGGAAAAAATATTACATCTATTTGAATTCTGAAAAAAAAATCCAAATAATCTGTGAAAAAGAAATAGGCTTCTATATTTCCGTGAGAGCAAATTGCACATGAATGAAATCATTGCTGAACGATAACAATATGAGAACAATGATCAACAAGGAACGCCGTCATTCAATGAACGAAGCACCTAACCAACACCGAAACCCAACCCATGAAGGCAAAAAATGCAAAAGAGAAAACAAGGCCAAATCAAGGACGATAGTTAGCAATCCTAATTAAAATAGCAGCACTATATTCTGTTCCGGAACATGTTATCCTGTTTACGTGCAAAAGCCATGTTTGCCAAATAACAGAGACTATATATAAAATATATCATTCAATAAACCACCATTATTTTATGGAAACAAGAAACATTTACAATTATTTAATATAAGAAAATATTTCAGTAGATAACGCTTTATCACAGATTACAGGATCAAAGATTACAGGATCACAGATTACAGTGATCACAGGATCACACTTTGTCCAGATTTTTATACTACTAGTATCTGAAACTGCAAATTCTGCAACCGAAGGGAACTATATTTAGTTTTCGGTTGATTAAATCGTTATCAACTAACCATTTAGAGACTGCAAAAAATATATACATGCATATAGGAATTTAAAGAAATTATCAATGGGTGGTCCACTATAAAAAAAAGTGTTCCAAATTAATATTAGTAATTCGGTTCGATATAATTATTCATAACCGGGCCGGGTCATTCATCCATCCATCCATTTCTTATAGCAAAATGTAAACTTCTTTTGACTTTCACTCACTATATACGTACTCTTGAAACAAAAATCATCCTGTAACTGTCTAGTGCATTTTTTTCACCAACGAAAGGTGTAAAAAAGATTAACAAAATATGATACATGTACTTAGATTAATATATGCATTGTACACACATGTTACATTTGCATACCAAGAATCAATGCCGAATGTGCAGTGATTATACGCCAAAATGTGATACATTATTACGCCATTATTTTCCAAATAGTAAATATTAATGCGAGTTCTGCTGAAAGTATTGTGTAACTTAAAGTTTGTAATTTTATTTTGTCTAATATATCGATATCGTAGCACGTTTAAAATTCTTTGGTATATATTTAATTTATTTAATCGACACTAAATTATTATTAAATTCAATCCCGTTAAAGCGGCTCCCAGCTTTTAATTTATCCCGGAATTTACTACAGTGTTCGATTCAAACTTAGTATTCACACAATTTTATCTTTGAAAAGAGCATCATATCACTGTTAAGTCTTCATCAAAGCAGTGTCCCAATAGCTATTTATAACACGCTAGTGACGCTTGTTTCTTTGCTTTACTCATTCACATAAAAAAGAGCAGACCAGAATATAAGTCATTTTACTTAAATAGTTTATATAAAATCTACAATAAAAATGTCTTCTAAAACATAATTTCCCATGGCTTTTTATATGTTTTGTTAAAAAACTACCTCTTGGAAAACCTTGGATAGTAGAGAAATGGGAATTTTCATTTTGCTGTAAAAGTGTCTGAAGCTGACGAACTTGGTCTTTCAAAGATCGTACTTCTTCTTCCAGTTCATTCGAGCACGGAGTTTTTGTTTTTAAAGCATCTGTGTTTGTTGTGCACATAAACGTTTCATGCCCGATACAAAAATGAACTGTCAGGACAGCGAAGATCAGTAATTGAAGACATATTTCTACTTCCATGTTCAGATTTCTAATCTGTAAACAGTTGTTACATTTTATGTGAACGCAGATATATCTTAAACATTTTCAGTTTTTTTCACACTGACAGCCAAAACCAAGTCGCATGTTTATCCTTTGGATGATATTCTCCCTTTATTTCGGGGCGGAAAATATTTTTGTGATCACTTTTATAAGAACTTTCCAATGGAGTAAAGTGTCACATGATCAGATTACTTGTATGTTAATCATAAAATAAGAGTATCGTTTGAACCTATTTACTCCATTGTTAGCTTATTTTTTTATGTAATAACTTGATGCGGGCCTCGTTCGATCTTTTCTTGTAAGTCAAATACACTGACGATCAAGTTCAATTTAAGGTCAATGTCTTATTTGAATTCTTCGACACGTCTATTGTGTGTGTCATATTTGTCGTTTTGTCCAACTATCAAAACCACTTTAACATATTGAAATATGACCAAATATCAAACTCACATCACCACTTGTAAAAACCACAGCACCCATATTTTAAATGGCAGCACCATATATCAATACCATATAAGTGTTTTTAAAATAGAACTATATAGTTTAGACATCGTTGATGCTAAAGTAATCCCTCTTTGAGGAGGATCTTTAGTGCATGTATGTCGTCATCTTATCATATAGAATGATACATATATCCCTTTATGTAGTATAAGAGACATCAATTTTATTGTCTTAACTAGTCTAGGAATGTACAGTTAATTACATCCCCCAAAAAATGCAGACAACATCGTATCTATTTTTGCTGATTTAAAATCACATTTAAATATAAAAATACGGCATTTAAATAATTGCGTGACATTATATTTAAAATATAATTAATATTACTAATGTATTGTGAATAACTTGTATTAATGAATACTTTGAATGTTATTTGAATGATTATGCACAGTGAACAAAATAAAAATAAAATTCTGTATTGTTTACTGTTTGAAAAAAAGCACCAACTTACAAAACGTTACCTCCTGATTTACAATCCTGTAGTGTCTTCTTCTTTTGTGATTGTGAATCAATTTGACACGATCATGGATATTGTTTTGTAAGAGAGGCCCCGACATCTCCTTCACAAATTTAATATCACACCTTAAGGAATCCATCATAATGGCAGTGAATAAATCATTCATATATTTATAAAAACAAACATATTTTCATTAAATAGTAAAAATTGACCGCTTTTGTATTTTCATGAAATAGTATACTGTCAAAGATGAAACTTTCTTTAAAAACACTCCACTGAGGTAAAATAAAATAAAAGCCTAAAACATGAAAATGAGGCCTCTTACATAAATCAAGTGAAGCACTTAAAATCGAAAAATCTACAAAGGATTATAAAGAAATATGCTCAGTAAATTGTAAATTGATTTCGTGCGATTTTTAGCCACCGAAAGAGTTGCAACGCTGTTCAGTTCTTTTCTTTTATTGTTAAAAAAGATGATTCTAGACAGAGGAAATGATCTGAAAATTTGCACAAAAGTTATTAGACCAGACAGATATCAAATGCTGCACAAATATTTGAATACAATTTTAAATTTTGAATATCAAAAAACCTCAGTGGAGTCCCTTCAATTATCATTATATTATTATGTTCTTTTACATTCTAATATTATTTAATATATCAGGGCCTTCATGTTGCAATATTTTTTTAAACTTCGTCATGTTAAACAATAGCGTGTTTAAATCTTAAGTGGAGAGATGTTTTATAAATCAGAAAAAAGCAATAAAACTTAAATTTCCTTCTTCCTCTTTAAACATTTATGTGTCGGCCTGACCGAGTAGTTAACGCGTCGGACTAGTAATCTAAGGATTGCTGGTCGCGTGTGTTCAATACTTGAGCAAGAATATCAACTATCATTTGGTTGGTTCCAAAAACGGATTCGGGAGTATTCAATAAGCTTATAGATTTCAACACAATCAAACTTAAATAAATTAGTATAAACAAAACATCACTATGGTAACAAAACTATTATTGTAGATCTTCTACATTCTTTACTAAGGAGAAAAATGTGTTTTATAATGTTGTTATGATTCTATTAAATCAAATTCATAAAATGCAAACAAACTCACTCCACGAAGCTTACTCATTTTTGCAAATCAGTTGCCAGACACTAGCACAGACGCCACTTGACTGATAAGCTCTGGTTTGTCCTATCCATGTGGCTAATTACCTTTAACAAATGAGCAACAAGCCAAAATGGTTTCAATTCAAACTAGTATTAATAGTTTCCAGAAAGGCATAGACGTTTCAGCTGCAACGGTAAACGGCAACACTAGGGAGAACAATAGATGGATTCTAATTACTTGTTGATCAAGGGGAATGTTGTTAAATTGGTTAACATGCCTCAACCGACCGACCGACGTACTGGTTTACATTGATTTGTTTACCAATTTCAAAGCTAGTAACTCTTCACATGATGGATTTATTTTTTGTGTTCATATTCTAATGCAATTTTAGCACCTCATTTTACAAATATATTTCAAAAATAATTTTGGAATTCATCAATGAAGGACCTTCATTTTACCAACAGTGTTTGAACTTATAAAATTATTATAATATATTATTATTATATTATATTATCATATTTGTATAATGCACATCACAACATTCTTCTTACATTTTCTTTTCTTAATTCTATAATTTCAAAAGCAATAGCGTTAAAATGTCGTGAAGATAAACAAGAGAAAAGGTAAAAATACACTTTAATTTCCTTCTTCCCTTTTAAACATTATTACGTTGGCAACACAATTGTTTAAAATAAGATCACAAAAATTGTTGATAAAATATCTTAGTTTTAACTTTGTAAAGTTAAAAGAATTGACAATTTGTTTCTGATATTATCATAGCACATTTTGTTCAAAGCTGTTTCATGCAACCATTGAAAATATTCTGACTGCTTGGATGTTAAAAGTAGTTTTTATTCCTATTCAAACATTTTACTAATATAAAACATTTTCCTATATCGTACATACACGTGTCCTTCTAAATAAACCATAAGCTCGCATGTGTGAAGAAAGCATGTTACATAATTATATATTCTCAAGACTGCTTCCCGAAACTATCATAAGGAGACATGAGCGTCGACCTCAGTGGGATTCAAACCCATGATCACTGGACTGAAGGCAGGCACATTTATCCTTATGGCACTGCTTTTATTCTATTACTTTGCAAACGATTCTAGAACTTCTTTTGCGTGAAATTTCTACAATGCATCACTCAAGGTAATTAATCTAAATTAGACTGTACCTGTGTGATATTATTGTGTAGGATAAACATAAGAATGTTTAAGGTATTTTGCCTTCATAATATTTCTTAAATCATATATAATATGTTGTAAAAATACCTCAAATTATGATAACTAAAGGATAGTGTGTTTGAAATCAAATTGATGGAATGAAAACAAACCCATACCACCAAATTTAAACATTTTACAACAAACCAAAATCATTGGAATAAATGGCAATATCATCAACACATTTTGTATTTTTACTGCTGTAAAGCTAATTGAATATGTAAAAGCAAAACATTTTCCCGGAAGCCGTTCGGTCAGCTCAATAGGAAGAGCGATTGACTGTTAATCGGGCGACCTCGGTTCGGTTCATGAACGGTGCAGGTCACTTTTGTTGTGATTGATCATTCCACGGTCATTCGCACTCTACCTCTACTCTAGCATGAACATAAGTTTCAGCTTCTTGGCTAACATTGCTCTTGAAAATTCATTTTCACTCTATAGATAGATTATAATTACTTGACGATCAAAGAAAAGGTGTAACTGGTTAACATACGTTGAGCGACCGACCGACGGACTGGGTCACATTTTGTTGTTTTTTTATTTACTAATTCTAAGACTTTAAGTACTTGCATCATCACCAGGAATGACTCTTGAAATGATTTCATTTGTTTGTTTATGAAATTGTTACACCTCATTTTACAAAATACTTAAAAACTCTTTTTGAAATTCACATATGTAGGACTCTTTATTTTACCACCAATGGTTGAACATATAACATGTAATAGTAAATAGAAATCTACATTATTAGAAGCTAAATGAAGGTTTTTAAACGTCGTTTGTGGTAATTTTAGTTATTGTTTGTTATTTCTCCATAAACAAACTCAAATCTGCCGATAATTTCACATAGATAACTGGGGTCTTTCAAATAGAAAAACAAATTTGAACGCCCCTGGTTTTGCTTAAACAATACAAGGTATAACTTTTAAAACAAGATTTTTAGATAATAGTATTATTATTTATCTTCCTTGTTCCTCTTATGACTACAATAAGAATAGGATATTTGATGCTTTTATCATTTTTA